>NC_138602.1:5588672-5625045 GCF_964289735.1 Phaethon aethereus
GCGACGACGCTCGGGTGCCCCTTTCCCTGTGCAGGGGCCCCCGCGCCCTCCGGGGCGGCTCATCCGCTCGGCTGGCTAATGCAATAAAGCTCTAATCAATATTTTAAAGAAAGTAAATGGACCCTCCCGCCCTCATTAAGGGGCTGCAGGGCCCCCGCTCCCAGCCCCGCTCCCCCGCAAGCTTTGGGCGTTTTAAATAAAAATATGCCACGGGAGAAAGGGGTTCAGGGCCACGCACCAGGGGCTCTGCTGCCCGTGGGGGCAGAGGGGATCCCTTGCACCGTAACCGGAGCCTGGGGTTTCCGCACAGGGCTCCAAACCCCGGGGCTTCAGAGGAGAAACGGTCTTTTCCTCAGCCCCTCCCGTGTTTCCCCAGGAAAATCCCGGCTCTGTCTTCCCGGGAGCTGCCACGGCCCTGCCACGTCTGCAGCCGCGGCTGGTCCCCAAGCCTGGGAGCAGGCAGGGCGGGGGGTCCGGTTTCGCCCCCGCCGCACCCAGCATGCCGCCTGCCGAGGTTGCGGAGTTGCTTTCGGTTTTTTTTTCCCCCCCCACCCGTTGCACTTTGAGACGCCGTATCTCGGGGGAGTGCTGCTCGGCACCAGATAAAGGCTGAGGTTTTTGCCCCCCACATGCCAGCGGCGCGGTTCAGACGTCCCCACTCGGGACAGCTTAAGAAACCTCCCGTCCCCACAAAGCGCCGGCACCCCACCGCCGGCACCCCACCGCCGGCACCGCCTCCCCTGAGCACCGTGCCCCCGAGCCTCCGACGCTCCCTGCGAACGGGAGCGGAGACGGGGGTTAAACATCAGCCTTGAAAGGGGGCACCCAAAATGGGGCACCCCAAAGGGCACCAGTGGCTGCTGCAGCCAGGGGGAACACGGGGGTCAGACCCCCCCAGGCTGCCGGCAGGACACGATGCCGGGGTGACGGGGTGCAGGCGCCCGGGGCAGCGCAGGCAGCCCAGGAAACTCCAAAAGGGGCAGAGGCAGGAAACTCCGGCGCCGTGGGCTGCCGACGCACCCAGGGCTCACGCTCCCGGTATTAGTAGGGCACAGTAATAGCGGTAACGAAACGGAAAGGTCAGGAGGGGGGTTCTCCATGGGGCAGCAGCAGACGCTCCCCCCAAGCGGGGCTGGGGCATGGACATCAAAGCAGGTTTTTCCCCGGCAGCCCGCGCCGACGGCAGCAGCTCGCCGGCCAGGCATTACGTAGCAGTTTACGGCGACACGCAGCAGCGCCAAATTTTTGGCAGGGGCTGGCTGAGCCGCTCGCGCTCGGGTGGCTTGTCAAAGCCCGGCTTCCCCTGCGAGCATCGCCCTCCGGAACGCTGGAACACCGGCAGCGCAAGCCCCAGCACCCGGCCGCGGTGCGCTGGGGGGTGGGTGCCAGGGCTCACCCCCAGCCCCCTGCCACACAGCCCTCCGCCACACAGCCCCCCGCCACTGCCCATGGGCAGCTGAGACCCCCGCGGCCGAGCCCAGCTACGGGCTGGCAGCCCGGACACGCTGGCGTCGCCCCAGCCCCCCGGGACCCATCCTGCCTTTTGGGGTGAGGTTAGAGACGATCCCGATCCCAAACCCAAACGAGAGAGAATGTGGCCCCGGCCCGGCCGCACGGACCCCTCTGCCCCTGTGCCGCCAACCGGCGGGGCTACAACAGGCCCGAGAGCAAGGAATGGAGGCTGCCCTTGCTGCTGGCCGGTGGAGGAGGACGTGGTGGCCGTTCCCCACGGGGAGTCTCCTCCCACCCCAAAAATGCCCCTTTCCCCCCGGGCAGCCATCGCGCCCTCAGCAGTCGCCGCGCCGCGGGCTCCTTTGTTCTGCTGCCCGCGTGGGCAGCGCCCCGGGTCAGACGCCGAGCTGACCTCGGCCTGCGCAGTAGCCGTCCCCGGGGACGGGGAGGTGCCACGCGCCGGCTCCCTAACCTCCCTAACCTCCATAACTCTTCCTCGCGCCCTCCCCTTCCTCCCCCTGAGCCGGGCCCCCTCCTCCTCCAGTCCCCCGCGGCTCAGCCTGGCCCGGCCCCGGTTTGCAGGAATCTGTCCCAGATGGGTCAATAAAACCCCGCGGCGGCGGACGGGCACAGCCCCCCGGCAGGCACGGGGCACACGGGCTTTCGGTGCGGAGATGGGCGCAGGGACTCGGACTGGCACTGCCCGGCAAGGGCCACGTCCTCAAGCACGCAGAGCGCGGGGCCGCGGAGGCCGGGGGTCCGACGCCGGGCTGGGCCATTCACCAGCGCCAGCACGTCCAGAGCTGAACCTGAGCCGCGGGGGACGCGGTGAGCCGCGGCGGGGGCCAGGGCCGGGCCACCAGCCCTGCCCTGCCTGGGCGGACCCCAGCCTGCTTGGAGGCAGGAAGAAAGAAATCAGAGTCACCCGCCTCCCCCAAACCGAGCCCACGCAGCCACAGCGTGGCCCTGGCAGGTGCCGGCGGGCCCGGCTCAGCCGAAGCACGCAGGAGGTCGCAGGCTCCCTGCGAGCGCGCGGGACAGCAGAGGTGCTCCCGGCGCCGAGAGGAGAGGAGCTCCTCTGCAGGAGAAGAGGAACCCTGAAGTAGCCCCTTCCCTGAGCGGCGTTTCCCCACCCCTGCATGAAGGCCCGGCACCGGCACGGCCACGCTCACGGCACCATGTCCTCACGGGCTCTCCCGCATGGGGGGACCCAGCCGTGGTGCACCAGCACCCCGGTGCTGCTGGGGTTTCCCCTCACGCGCCTCTACCCCGGCAAAGGGCCGGCAGTGGCGGGAGCAGGGAAAGGGTAAAGTGTCCCCTGCCAAGCAGCACCGGGGCCACGGCGGCCGCCCCACGCCACCACTCGCTGTTTACATTCTTGCTGCTCCTTCCCAGGCCGCGCCGGCCCGGTCGCGCCAGCTGGGCTGGGGCTGGAGCTGGGGCGCTCGGCAGCACGCGCTGGAGGGCGGCCAGGAGGAGCTCCCGGCCAGCGCCGCGCTGCACCGAGCAACCCCCTGGCCCAGGTCCAGCGGCCGCGATCCAAGCGCTGGCGGGCTGACGTGCCAGGGAAATCCTCTCTCGGCCAGGCGCTTCGCCTCCTCTCCTCCGCCGCCGGCGCAGCGGCGGCAGCTACTTTCCTTCCCCCTCCGGCTGTTTCCACGATTAACTGCCGTGCTGGGCTCTCCCCGCCGACCCCAGGAAGCTTTCCGCTGGGAAGCAAAAGGCAGGAAGGGGGGGGGCCTCAGCCCCTTTTGCCAGCCCAGCTTGGGGGGCAGAGGTGGGGACGGGGGCAGGGAATGCGCTGGGACTCGGGATAGTGTCCCCAAGTGCTGTGGCTGCGGTGGGGGACCCAGTGGCATCTATGCCACGGTCCATGGCACATCTACCGACCGCCACACCGGCGTGGCACAGGTCCTGCGAGCACCGCCGAGCGCCCAGTCCTGGATTTTCCCGTTGCATCCCAAGGGCTGGGAGCAATTGCCAGGCCCCCGGAGCTGGCGGGCAGGTCTGGTACAGCACCGACACGGTGACAAACAGGAAGATCGTGGCTGTGGTATTGAAAAAGCCTTTTCACAGATACGAGATCACGTCCCCAGCCTCTCGCTCCCCGACAGCAGGAAGCACAAAAGAGAGAAACCACAAGAGAAGAGGTGGCGTGGGTGCAGCGGCATGAGGGACGCGTGGCGCAGAAGCATCCCTCCTTCCCCGCAGCCAGGCAGGAGCGCACCAGGGAGGGCAGCCGCACGCTCTGCGCTCGCTTGTGCTTTCTCCACCAGCCCTGTCATGAGGCTGCCCACATCCAGATGTGCCGGCAGATCCCGGCAGCCTCTTCCCCCTTTCAAGAGGGATGTGACGGCCCCTTCGGGGAAGGGGCAGGGGCCGTCGCATCCCTCCCGAAAGGCCACCATGCCCCGGCCGCTCCATCTGGGTCCCATCTGCTGCTGCTGGCTCGCGTCCCTTCCCCCAGCCCTAAACTCAGATGTATTTAAACACACACATCAAAGGCACCGGGCAGCCCCCAGGGAGCCCCGGCTCGCAGCACATTTCCTTCTCTTAGCCGAAAGCAGGGCGCAGTGAGCTCCAGTGCCGGGAGAGAGCGAGAGCGTGCCCGTCTCCTGCCAGCCTGGCTCAGCTGGCACGGGGAAGGTGGCGGAGGGGGCAGCTGGGGCGCTTTCCCCTCAGTTTCACTCTTTGATGGCATTTTGGTGGCAGCAGGGGGGCAGCTCTGCCCCCAAACATCCACAGGGTCGGAGCCATCCCACCAGGTATCACCTCTACAGTAATGGGGAGCAAGCCAGGTCCCTACCGAAAACAGCTGAGGGAGAGCGGAGAAGAGGAAACCGAAGAGTCCCTTCAGGTTTGCAAGTTTGGGGTGTTTTTCTCCATCATTTTCATCAAGAGTTCTCCCAGGTCTCCGCAGTGAATCCCATTATACTGCCCGCCTGCGCATGGCCAGGCCACAGTGCCAGCCGGGACGCACGACCCCACTGGAGCCACCGACCAGGGAGGGGGCAAAGCTGAGCCCAAGCATTAAAACCCCGGAGAAATCCCACGCTTTCTTAGCATCAACGACGGCAGCTCGATCAGAGAATGCTGCCAGAGGCGGCACTGCCAGAAATGCCTTGCCGTGGCTCTTGAGGACGCAGGGACGTGCAGCAGAGCCAAGGAGCAGGGGAGGGATGGGCACGGAGGGGTACACGTGTCTCGGTGGGTACCTACTTGCTTGAACTGCTCCTCGTAGGTCCAGTCGCCGTGGTCGGGTGCTGGCAGCGGGGGCTGCGCGTGGCCCAGTCCGGAGGGGAGCCGCTCCTGCCCGCCCGGCAGCCGCTGAGGCTCGCCTCGGTAGTGCTGCGGCACCGGGGGCTTGCGGAGCAGCAGAGATCCCGCACCCGCCCGCACCGCCTCTGCCGAGCTGAGCCCTTCCTCTCCCATGTCTTCCTCCTCCTCATAGTCTTCCTCTTCCTCCTCCTCCTCTTCTTCCTCTTCCTCCTCCTCTTCACCCATGTCCTCTTCAAACTCATCATCATCCCACTTGCCCTTCCTAGAGCAGGGGGAAGAGGAGAGATTTGGTCCTATGCCAGGCAGGGGGCTGAGTCCCCAAAGCCAATCCCTGTCCATTGTTGCCCGCCCCACGGGCACCCCACAGCTGTGGGGCTGGGACCACCCGCCCGGCACACAGGGAACCTGGCGAAGCCTCAGCGGGTGGCAGCCCCGGGGGGCACTGCCGGCCACCGGCAGCCCAAGACGGCAGCTCTGGCAGCGAGCGGGGCTCTGTCAGATGGCTCCAGCCTGTTCCGGGCCCTGGAGAGGACGTGGGCTGGGAGGAGGCGGCCGCGAGGGCCCTGCATAATTTAAAGCCAGACGAGGATCCTCTCACCAGCCACGGCCCCACGTGGCTCCTGGGCAGAGACGAAATGTCGACCCACGCCAGCCTGGCACAAGGAACCATGGCTGCCGAGCCGAGCTGCTGCTCTCAGCACCTCCTGCTCCGGGACATCCCGACAGCACTAACCCACCCCCCTGCCCTGAGCTGCACGAACCCGGCCGCCCGACACAGCGCAGGCAGCCCCCCCGCAGCCTCCCGGCCCCAAAGGGAAGCCTGCGTCCCCAGCCGGCTCTGCCAAAACCCACTGGGGCCAGACCGCGTCCCTGCCCCTTCCCCGAACCCGTAAGAGCCGTTAGTCTGTGCTAGGGTATACTCACAGATCCTCCTCGTCCTCCTCGGAGCCCATCTCCTGCTGGTATCCGCCATCCTCCTCCTCATCCTCGCCGCGCTCCTCCTCCTCCTCCTCCTCGGAGGCCTGGCTCTCATCCGACAGCCCCGGGCTGGACGAGTGGCTGAGGCCAGCGGCCGCTGCCCGCATGGCGGCCAGGGCGGCCATCTGCGCCCGCTGGATGTGTGCGCTCTCGGGCTCCGCTCCTTCCTCCGACGGTGTCGGGGCCGGATCCTGGCCACGGCCCCGGGCCGGGGTGCTGGCAGGGGTCTGCCCCGGGGCTGGCGGGGGCTGCGCGGGGGGCGGTGTGGAGCGCTGCTGCTGCTGCTGCTCCTGCTGCCGCGCTTCCAGCGCCTGCTGCAGCCGTGCGCGCTGCTGCCGCTGCAGGTTCTCCATCACCGCCTGCAGCTTCATGGCTCTGCCGGCGGGCGGCGGGTCCCCCGGGGGGCGGGGGGCGATGCACCCAGGGGGCAATGCCCGGGAGGCGCGGGGGGCAGCGCCCGGCAGGCTGCTGCGCTCCAGCGGGACCGGAGGCCAAAGCTGGGGAGCGCTGGCGGGGGGCAGCCCTGCAAGGGGGCTGCCAGGGCCCGGGGGGGCGAGGGCAGCAGAGGGTGGCAGCACCGTCGGGACGTCAGGGCACGAATCGCCGACGCCGACGTGCCCCCTGGCCCCCCTTGGCCTTGCTCTGACGTCTCCTTCTCTCAGGGGCTCCGGGCCACTGGTCACAATCAGGGTGCTGCTGCTGTCGGCAAGCGTGCCCCGGGCAGGCACCGAAACCTCCGCAGGCTCAACAGGCAGCGGCGGCAGCCCAGCTCATTGCCCCCTCCCTCGTCAACCGGGCACTTTCCAGGGGGCGGCAGCCTTGGGGTCAACGCGGCGTCCCCCGGCTCAGGGCCCAGCGTCCCTAGTCCTGGGCCGGCTCAGCTTCTGGCAGGCGTTGGCGCAAACCTGCCGGGAGAAGCAGAGGAGAGGGTCAGCGGAGCTGCCAGCAGGAGCTGGGGAGCAGGAAGGAGTTAAAGACAGCGCAGGAGCCTCATTAATCTCAAGCTAATGAGATAGGGAGGCCGGGCGCTGCTGGAGGGGGAAGGGGCCTGCCGGACCCGATAGCCCTGCCTGGCCCTGCAGGCAGCGGATACCGGGATACCAGCACCCGGAGATAACAGACCTGCAGGCAGGGCACGGCAAGAGCTGCCCGACACATCCCCCACGGGGGACGGGGCACGTCCCCACCTGGGGACCACAGGGACACGCTGCACGTGGGTGAGGGGAGCACCAGGCTTGTCAATATGGCAGGAGCAGGCAGCTGCCAGGCCAGCGCCGGGGAGGGAGCGGCACCGGGGTCCACACCGCGTGGCAGAGGGGCCCCTTGCTCAGGAGAGTCCCGAAGCACCGGGGGGGACCTGCATGTCCCTGGGGGTCCGGGGCAGCCCCCCCCAGAGCGGGCAGGCAGAGCCTTGCTCCTCGAAACCCCGGCAAACAGGCTGCTGGCGGCCGCTCCCCCGCTCCCCCCGGGGCTGCAGGGCTGTGAGCGCTTCGGCTCCGCTTCACCCGCCGGCATGTTATGGCTGGGCCCACGACACCCCCACCGCCCCGGCCCAGAGCCCCCCAGCAGCACCGAGCCCCCCTCGCTCTGCTGCGACCAGCAGCCGCTCGGATGGACAGGGATCCGCCAGCAACAACTTCAGCATGACCTCGCCCGTGCCAAAGGCAGGGAGGCAGCCCGCCGCGCTGCCGCCGCCGCGGTAGTGCCGCGTATGGGCATTGACTCGGCTGGGCGAGCACCCCGCTTCCGCTGCCCCGCGGGACCCTCGCAGGGACCGACCCCGGGGCTGGCTGGGGACGCCCCCCGGGAGTGCGGGCAGCCCCGGCTGCGGGGGCAGGACAGCTGGCAGCACGCAGGAGCCGGCAGCTACGGCGTGATCCTGCGAATTCTGGAAAGGGGAACCCGTTTCCAGCGCTGGCCAGTGACGCCGCCGATTGGGCAGCCGGGTCGGAGCTGCTTCCCCCGCGCCTCGCTGCGGCGGCGGCCGCATCCGCTCACCACCCTGCAGTGCTCGGCTCGCGCGACAAACGCGCCGCCACCGTGGCGGCCCTGGGGCTGCCGGCTACGCCTCAGCCGCTGCTGCAGCCTCCAAGGGAAGCCAGCGCCAGGGCGGCAGGAGCTGGTCAGCGCTGCGCGGCCTCTGCCCGTGCCTCAGTTTCCCCTCCTCTCCTGGCCATCTCCACCTTGCCTGCATGGAGGGGGAGGCACTGGGACAGGGACCCTCCCCTCTCAGCACGGGCAGGGCTGCCCGCACGGGGCTGCCCCGGAGCCACGGCCACCTGCAGGCGGTAACCGCGCTCCCCGCCGCACAGCCGTCCCGCGCCACGTTTGAACTCCGTCCCATGCACCTGCGAGAGCCACGAGCGAAACTGGAGCGAGATTCGTCCCAGGCACGTGCTCTTCTGGCCCCGTGCTGCCACAGCTCTGCTTTACCACGAGTTACTCGGTGCCAGCACCGGCGCTGCTGGGAGCAGAGCTGCCTCCCCAAGTACCCCGGGCCATGGCTGTGCTGGGGTCACGCTGCCGCATCCCTGCAGGGAGCCGAGGTCCAAATGCAGCCGGAGCCTGCCGGTGCGGCGAAGCCAGAGCCAGGGGACTGTCCCTTCACAGAGAGCCCCGGCCCGGCAGCCGCGGTGACCTTGAGCCGTGCCCCTTTGTCCCTCCCGGCCACGGGGGCTCAGTGCCTCCCCGCCGTGCAGGCGGTGCCGTGGGGCGCGGGGGATTTTGGGTGGTGGTGGCGGCACCCGCGTCCCGCGGGGCAGGTGCTCGAGAGCGACAGCGGCTACGCTAGGCTAAAAATACGCGGTGGCAGGCGGGGGTGTGACAGACAAGGCCTTTGTGCCCCCGACGCCGGGCCTGGCCGCAGCTGGACACCCCCACCCACCACCCCAGACCCCTGGCAGGGCTCACGCCACTGCCTGGGAGGGCAGCGTGGAGGTTGAACCGAGGAAGAGGAGGAGGAGGACGAAGAGCACAGGCCCTGCTGGTGTCCATCCCCAGGGACGGATGGGGGGGGCGCGGGGGGGACCCCCGGGTCGGGCAGGGGGCTCGTCCCCAGGGCTGAGCCTGGGGATGGGAGTGGCGGGGCCCGGGGGGTGGGCCCGGCCCCGCGAACCGGGCGGGAACGGCCGCCGCAGGCACGGGGAGAGGAGGCCCGGCTGGGCCAGCAGCTCCCGCCCAGCCCAGCGCGGAGCCCGGCCCCGGCCCCGTCCTCCGGCCGGAGCCCCAGGAGGCTGCGAGCCCGGGGCAACCCGGTCCCGGGGCACAGGGCGGCGGCGGCACCGGCCCGTCTCCCCGGGCGGAGACCGCCGGGCGGGGCGGGGCACTGGGGGCTCTAACCGGCCGGGACAGTAACGCCCGCAGGGGACGGAGGGTCCGGCCGGGCCGGGAGCGGCCGCGGGGGAGGGGGACCCGGCTCCGCGCGGGGGAAGCGACCGGTAAGCGGCCGCGGGGGGGGGAGGGGACGCCCCGGTCCCGCCCAGCAACCGGCCACAGAGGTCCCAGCCCGCCCAGGGGACGCGGCTGGTACCTGGCCCTGGCCCCGGCCCCGGCCCCGGTCCCGCCCGGCCCCCGAGCGCGAGGGCAGATCCCGACCGCCGGCGGGGCCGGTGTGGTGGCGCGTCCCCGCTTACCCGGTGGAGGCCGTGCGCCGCGAAGCCGCATAGCAGCCGCGGCCGCCCGGGCTCGGGCTGCGGCGGGGCCGGGGTGCGCTCGGTGCCCGCACGGCGGCTGCTCTCCCCGCGGACGGGCGGTGGGGCCCGGCTCCGCCCCGCCCCGCGTCGCCATTGGCCCGCCGCGCCTGCCCCGCCCCGCATCTCCCCGCCCCGCGTCGCCATTGGCCCGCCGTGCCCGCCGCGCCCCGCCCCGCCTTCCTATTGGCCCGTTGCCGCCGCCGCATGCAAATATCACGCGCGGCGGGGCCGCGGGGCCGGCCGGGAGCGCGGCCGCAGCGCCGCCCCGCGGACAGGCGGGGGAGCGCCGCCGCGCAGGGCGCGGCCCTTTTAAAAGCTCCGCGGCGGCGGCACTTAAAGGGGCCGCAGTCGCTGAGTCCCGGTGCTAGGGGCTTTTTTTTATTCCACTCCCCGTACGTACTGTACCCCACCGTCACCCCGCCCGGCCTCCCGCGGCCCCTTGGGGCAGGGCTCCAGGGAGCCCCGCCCCTCTGACGCCACTTCCTGCGGGAGCGCTGAGGCCCTGGTGTCGGTGCTACCGCCTGTGCTGGGCCGAGCGGGCCATGGTGGTGCTGCGGGGCGGCGCGGGCCCTGAGGAGCCCTACCCGTGAGTGCGGGGCCCGGGGCCGGGCGGGCCGTGGGGCGGCTGGGGCCTGCCCGTGGGGTGCGGGGCTGCCCGTGGGCCCGGCTGCGGCCTCGGCGCCGTCCCTGTCTCTCCCGCCCCCAGCACACGCCAGTTCCCCTGCGGCCAGCGCTTGTCGGCGGGCAGGGCCGGGGGGCTCCGGAGGGGATCCCCGAAGGCGCCTCCGGGGGGCGGGGGAGGCTGCGCTGCCCCGGGAGAGCTTGTGCCCCCTCGAACTGCAGCAGGAAAGCGCTTGGACCTGGAGGCGGCTGCGTCAGAAGCAGGAGGCCGTGATTAGGATAATGAACTAATTAGCGTTTACCCCGTCGAAGGTCACGGGTGCGCCCTGGGGACACCGGGCCTGGGGAGGCGATGTGCTGTGGGGCAGCCGGGCCTGTGTCCGTCGGGAGACTCGGGCCCGGTGGGTGTCCTGCTCAGCCCGTGGGCTGGGGCTGCTCCCACCGCGGGGGACCCCCGCATTGCCTGAGGCCACCGGCCCTACACACGGAGCCCGAGCCTGCTGCTCCCGGCCTGGGGAAATGGCAGGTCCAGGTCCTGGTGGGGAACAAGGGACTTCTTGTTTCTGCCTGGAAAGGAGAAATGGAGGGGAAACTGCTCAGCTTGCTGTGTGGTGGCCCTGGACCTGCTGGGCCCGTCTCCCTGGGAGTCAATGTTTGCTCCAGTCCCCGCGGACTGAGCTCTGCTGGGACCCTGCTCCCTCAGGGTGACAGCGGCCATGACAGCCTGGCTGAGCCACAGCTTTTGAGGGAAGAGATCCCAGCGCCGAGGTTACCGATAAGGGACTGAAAGTGGAGCTTGTCTGAGACTGGTTGCTCGCTCCTGGCTGGGCACCCAATGCTGTAAAGCTCGGCTCTGCTGGCGCAGGCCTAAGGTCACCGTCACCTGTGAGTCTCCCGGGTTGGAAATGAGTCCTGCAGCTCTGCTGAGCGCCGGCGGGTGAAGGCGGCAGTGCCAGACGGCAGACGTGGCCGCGCAGAGTGCCGAGGCAGGGTGCCAGGCCTGCAAGCATGTGCCCGGCAGCCTTGGCACCACCGCAAACGGCCCTGGAGGCTTTGCGGAGTGAGCGGCACGTGCGGCTCAGCAGCCAGTTCTGCTGCCGAGGAGCTGGGTCTGTGCCTGTCCCGACGCCCAAGCCTCGGTGTGGGGCAGGGGAAGGCTAGGCCAGGGGGTCCCTGCACTAGGAGCCGGGAGTGCTGGAGGTGCTCCCACCCTGGTGACCCTTGCATGGCTATTTTTAACATCTTTTTTTTCCAGCGGAGGCTGGAGGATGAGCCCTCCCGGTTGTCCCACTGCCCTGAGTTAGGGCTCC
The DNA here is from genome assembly GCF_964289735.1 of Phaethon aethereus. Classification (NCBI taxonomy): domain Eukaryota; kingdom Metazoa; phylum Chordata; class Aves; order Phaethontiformes; family Phaethontidae; genus Phaethon; species Phaethon aethereus. Next base: position 5,600,005 of record NC_138602.1, read on the forward strand.
CCCGTCTATGAAAACAGGGTAAATATTTACTGCACGTTGCCTTGGACTCTTCTTTCAAGGGCTTTTTCTGTATTGCAGCCATCCCGGGGCCACGCCGGTGAGCCGTGACGGCTCCTGGTGGTGCCAGGCTCGCAGCTGCTGAGCTCTGTGTACTCAAACCTCTGAACTGAGGCCGGCAGTAAGGTGACTCTCTTAACCACCTTTGTATCAAAACTTGATCCGTGAGCGCGGGTTGCAGCTTGGATTACAGCTCCCCACCCATCTGTTAGTCATCACTGTGGATACGTGCGTCCCTTTTATTTCTTCCAAGGCCACCTCTGCTGCCGTTTTTTCTCCGGCTGGAAGGGGGAGAGGTTGGGTTTTCCCCCACAGCAGCGGAGGCCCTGTCACTGCCCCGGTCCGGGGGAAGGAAAAAGAGAAACCAAGGCTTTGGCGTGGGTAAGCAGCTGGCTGCCTTCCCGGGCTGGTGGGCTGCAATGGGGCTCTGCCCCAGTAGCTGCAGGTGGCTGTGCCAGCACCTGATTGCAGTGCCAGGACTCCCCTGAGCCCCAGGCTGACGGAAAGCAGGGGATGCAGTGGGAACACGGAGGGGACAGCCTCCTGGCCATGCCTGGTGGGGGCACAGTCCCATGGAAGGGGTGAGACCGTGGTGCTGCCGCGGCGGGGGAGTCCAGCGGGCAGCCTCGCTGCAGTGGTGCTGCTCCCCTTCCAGCCCTGCCCATGCGGTCCGGTGGCGGTGGTTTGTTTTGGTGGCGGTGGTTTTCTCGCCCGCCTTCTGCTGCGCTAGAGGAAATCCACACGGCCCAGGGGGGAAGCTGCGATGCAGAGACCTTAGCAAGTGGACAAAGAACAAGTGAAAAGCTAGTGAAACTTCCTGTCTTTGGTGCAGTCTTAGTGAACTTTGAAACCAAAGCAGTGGCATTAAATGCCCAGTGAGCTTCTTCCTCATCACTTGGTTTGATTTTTCACATGAAATCAGCTAAGCTATGGCCATTCTGAAACTGTGCATGTGTCTCAGTAATGCCCTGACCATAGAACTGTTATTCACAGAAGCCAGGTGCCTTTGGGTGTACCTGGGAGCGGTGCAGTCTTTCTCCCTGGGGCTGTAGCTTTCTGGCAGTGAAGGCTCCTGCTGCTGGGGCCAGCAGGCTTGCTGCCTGTTGCCCGCTCGGGGTGGTGCTCGGGCGGCCAGCTCTGGGCCCCGCCGGCGCGTGCTGTGCCGCAGCTGGTGGTTTCATGCGCCAGCCGTGCGCCTGGAGGATGGAGAACCAGCGAAACCAGCCCTTGCTGGGGCAGGGGAGCGCCCGGGTCTGGGGGGTGGTGGGAGCAGCCGCAGCAGTGTAACGGTCTGGAGGGAAGAGCCTGTAATTATACAGCCAGGGCAGGTGCTACCACTGCCTTGGGTAATTGGGTGATAGGGCCTGTTGCCGATCGCTGCGGAGGCCGTGTGGCAGGACGGTGCCGGCGGCTCCACTGGCACACTCTGGCTGGGCAATGGCAATGGTGAGGTGCAGCAGGTGCCTGGCTGTGTGGAGCACCTCGGGGTCCCTCCCCAGCCTCTGCCTCTGCCGAAATGAATCTCTTTGTCTTGCCTTGCGTGCTGGTGGAGTTAATTACCCAGAACGTCTAGCTGCTAATGCGCAGCTGCTTTAAACAGACCGGATCCTTGGAGCAAGCCGTGGTTCAGCAGCGTAGCATGCTGTGAGGCTGTTAGCTGTGACTGGAGGAGTACGAGGCCCCATGGAGGAGGATGTGATGCCTGTTGCACTAACGCTGATGTTCTGCCTCCCGTATTGTCCCTGCCACGCACTCCCCCCATGCAGCTCTCTGTCCTCGTGCTGCTGTGGCCACCCCAGGCCCTGTGGGTCTCGGGTGGGCTCAGCCCTATCTGCCATGTGTCCCTGCAGGAGGATCGAGGACTGCCTGCCCCCGCTGGAGGACTCCCCGTCCAAGAGGTTCTCCCCCTCCAAGCGAAAGCAGTACTATATCAACAAGGCCATCCGCAACTCGGACCTCATCCCCAGGGCCAAGGGGCGCAAGAGCCTGCAGAGGCTGGAGAACAGTAAGGATCTGGGGCAGGCTCCAAGCACTGACTTTTCCCCAGCTGGGTCTCTTCCCCCAGGGCTGGTGGCCTCTGCCCCTAAATCCTCTGCTGCGTGGCATGCGGAGGGGTGCTGGGGTGCCGGGCCTCTCTGAGGGCACTGCTTCCCCTCTCAGGGGCTTTGCTCTTTCCTCCTAGCTCGCTACTTGATGACACTTCTGGAGCGAGACGAGTGCGGGAGTGATGAGGGAGAGCTCGCCCACTCTGCCAGCCCGAGCATCTTCACGGAGGCCTGTAACAACGAGACCTATGTGGAGGTAGGCACAGCCGCCCGCCTGCTTGGGGCTGTCTGGGGAGGCCCTGGCACAGCACCTGCGGTTCTGGCAGTACGTGGTGTCTCTACCTTGTTCCTCCAACCTGAGGAGCCATCTGCCTCCCTGGCTGGAGCTGCTGTGCCCTAGCTCCTGACCCGTGTCAGAGTCAGGGCTGGCATCTGTGCGCCCGGTGCCTGGCTGCTGCTGCGTGTGCCGGGGGAGATCAGGTCCCCGTGCCCGTGGTCCTGCAGTCTGGGGGCAGGGGGTCTCTGGGCAGATCCTCTTGTGGAGGATCTGCACAAACGTGCAGTGCAAGGGCTGGGTCCTGCTCAGAGCCTGGCCAGGCTGGCTTAATGGAGGCTGCTGCTGCCCCCGGCAGAGCCCGGAGCGCTGTCGAGTGCCCCAACGTACAGCACTGTACCTGCAGAGCGACTAACACTGGGTGAGCTGCAGCACTTCCTCCGAAACAAGCCCCTTGCCAAACCCATCTGTTGCTTCACACTGCCCAGCCGGTGTTGCGATACCGGCTCTGTAACTGGGCGTTTTGAAACTTGGGTTCTCTCCTGTTTGATGCTCAGGGCTTTGGCTGCGGAGTGACCTGCGTGGTCTGTGTGCATGCTTTTGGCTTTGCAGAGCTCTTTTCTCACTCACTTAAGCCAGGCTTAGGAATTGCGATGTAGACCTGGGTTTGAAGCTGGATTGCATGGATGGGCTGTTGTGTCAGCACTTGAACTGCCAGTAACTGTCAGAAAAACCCCTGTGTATGTTGGCTTCGAGTGTTAAATCTGCATCTCCTCCCAAAGCAGTTGTGACAAGCTGTAATGGGCAGTCAGGAGCAGGAGAGGGGGAGAAAGGTTGTCATTGCTGCAGCTCGTGTCTGCCGTGGTCTGTCTCCGTGCTGGCTGGGTGCTGCGGAGCTCTGCCCAGCCCCTTTCGTTCCCCTCTCCAAGCTGCTGTTCCTGCTCTGCTGGGGCCGTCCCTGGGGACGGCTGGGTGAGCAGAAGGCTCATGGTGTGCCAGGTGGGGCTCTGAAGGTGGCCGTGCACTGCTGGGTGCTCCCTGGAGACCTCTGCAGTGGGGCCCGGTGGCTTGTGTTGTCAGATCTGGAATGACTTCATGAACCGGTCAGGAGAAGAGCAAGAGCGAGTCCTGCTCTACCTGGAGGAGGAGGCCAGGAAGAAACACAAGAGGAAGCTGCCCGTCAAAAACGAGGACAAGTGGAAAGGTGCTGGGAAGGGACGCTGGGTGGGGAGAGCCTCTCCCTTTCCTCCTTTGCATGCGTTTGGGAAGGGCGCTCTTCCCCGAGGGCTGCATCCGGCTCCCTGTGCCACCTGCTCATGGCAGGGCCAGGGGATGACTGAGCAGACCCCTGGGGTGCTGCAGGGAGGGGGTTATGCCCGTCAGACCCCACATGGAGTTGGGAGTAGCTGGGGCGACGGGCACAGCAGCCATCCCCAGTTGCAGACCCCCAAATCTCTGCACCCTCCGAACACTCCTTTGCTGGGGAGGGTGTTGCTGGTCTGGGGGTGACTTTGTGCAGACCCAGGAGGAAGGAGGTGGCCAGCTGGGCTCCTCCGGGGCGGTTAGGGGATGTTGGGCTCCTTCCGAGAGGTGATGCCATGTGGCTGCAGTTGGAGCCGTCCCGTGGGCATCTGGGATGTGAGCCATGTCCAAGACCTTTCTGTCTTCTCCCCGCTGGCTCCAGAGCACCCTGCCTACACGCCCAAGGAGTGCTTCCAGCGCATCAGCCGCCGCCTGCGCTCCACCCTGAAGCGGGGCCGGATCCCCATGGTGAGCTGGGGGCTGCTGGGGGGTGGTGGGGCAGGCAGGGCTCCAGCTGCCAGTGCCCCACGTGCAGCTTCGTCTGGAGCTGTGTCCCGAGGGCTGTCCCCTGACCTCGTGCATGGTCACAGAGGCAGACAAGTGCCAAATTTCAGATGAATTCCTGGGGAATGTGCTCCAATTCTCGTATGACCTCTGCAGCAGTGGCTGATTGCAAACAGACATTCAGCTCCCTGTGCAGATGGGTTTTCCTGGCTCAGTTCAGATTTTTCTGGTAGTTACAGAACACTTTTACGTGGTTGTTTCCCAGTCTCTGCTCAATGAGCAGCAGGTGACAGGGGAAACCCCGTGTGTTTGCCCTCAGGGGCAGCAGTGTAGCTGTTGGGGTCTGCAGAATGGTCCACACAAGGCTATTTGGAAGACCTTGAATGCGTTTTGAAAGGGGTCGAACTGCATAAACCACTGAGCAGACAATTAAGCCTGAACGGAGGGGCAAGTGTTGCCTCGTGCCGCCTGGCTCAGGGAGCCGAGCTGCCACGCACGGCCCCTGCACTGTGCTGCCTGCCCAGACACTTGCTATCCTGGTCCCCAGGGGTGCCTGGCTCCCTGCTCCCTCTTCTCAATGGTGCTGTTTTCCTGCTCTGTTTGTTTTCCTTGCTCTAATTAGAGTCTCTAAAAGCAGCCTCGGCTCCTCCTGCCCGCTGGCTTCTGCTCGATTTGTTCTCAAATGAGACTCGCTTCTGCTGCTTGTCTCTGGGGTCACGGTGCTCCGGAGAGCTGCATCGAGCTGATCGTTGCCTGTCAGGAGAAAAGGAGATGTGAGGCATGAGGCTTTCCTGGCGGCTGCTGCTCTGAGCATGAGGGACGATGCCAGCCCTTGGCACACAAAGTACAGAGTTGGCAGGGGACGGATTCTTCCGTGCCTCAGGAGCTGGAAAGGGGAGATGTCTCCTTTTCTTGTGCCTTCCTGCCGTCTCGCATCCAGATGACCTGCCTGGCAGCTGCTGGCAGTAACTCCTTGGGAGTCGGAGGCCCTGTCGTGCCGGGGCTGTGTGGACGTGGCAGGAGAAGGTGGTTGTGGTCACAAAGTGCCTGTGGCTCTGCCAGGCCCTGGCTGGGGCAGCAGCTCCTCAAAGGCAAAACGCAGGCGCTGTGAGGGGTGCAGAGCTGTGTGGGGCAGGTCGCTTTTCCCACATTGGGGCACACCCGGTGAGCGCTGGCTCCCGTCGCCGGGCTCCTTGCTCTTGCCTGTTGCCGCAGGGTTTGAGCAGGGTCTGGCCCCACTGCCCTCCTCGCTGACAGCCCCTGCCTTTCCTCACAGGGCACGCTGGAGGGCCTGGAGGAGGAGCTGCTGGCCTTCTTCTCCGTCACCCCTCACTCCGTCTACACAGCGCTGATGGACAACAGGTATTTCCCCAGCTCGGGCTCTGCAGGTGTTGCCGCTCCCCGCAGAGCAGGGGCCGGGGTCCTGAGCCGTGCATGCCCCGCGCTGGCGTTCCCAGCTCACCGCGGCCTGAGCCAGCTGCCATGCCCACAGGCTGCTCCGCCTGGGTGCCCCGTGCCCCAGCCTGCACCCCGGAGCTGCCCCAGGCTGCAGAGGGGCTCTGGGAGAGAAGGACACCCCTTGGCCTCCCTTCGGCCAGGCTTGGGTCTCCATCTGGGGCCATTCCCCTGGCCTGGTCCCTGCAGAGCCCCCAGAGGAGGGATGCATGGGGGGAATCCCTGCACAGGGGCTTGTGGCACTTTGTGCTGCCCGTCTCTGGTCTGCGGGAGGAATGAGGGCAGGGCAACACTCAGGAGATGCTGGTCTCAGACAAGTCGGCTCTAACCCTGTCCCCCATTTCCCCCAGCTTCGAGCGACTCCTGCTCCATGCGCTCTGCCAGTACATGGACCTTGTCTCTGCCAGTAAGAGACTCACGTTTATTTGTTTGGTTTTGTTGTTGTTTTTTCCCTTCTCTTCCTCACTATCTCTGCTCTCCAGCTCAGCCTCTTCCTCCCTTCCTCCTCCCCGCCCCACCTTGTGCTGCAGCTCACAGATAACCCTGCTCTCCTGCCTCTGCTGCCCGAAGCTCCCTCGGGAGCCTTGGCTGTGGCCATGCCGCGTGACCAGAACTTGGTAGGCAGGCAACATCGGGGCTGAAGCCCAGCAGCTAGGGTGATGGCCAGGCCCAGCTCTGCCTGGGGGTGTCTCGTTTGCAGCAGTGCTGCCATTTCTCCTCTTGTTCGGGGTCTAGATGCTTCAAAGCAAGAGGCTTCTCGCAGGGATCCCTCTCCTGCGGCTGCTGCCTCCTCCCGCAGAGAGAGGCCGTGCCAGCACCTTGCCCATGGGCTTCCCTAGAAGGTCTTGTTGCCAAGGGAGGGAGGAGAGGCACCGCGCTCTGTCCCTGCGGAGGAGTCTTCGCTGCTGAGCGTTTCATTAGCAGCTGCTCATGGAAAACAGCATGAGCGCGCTAATGATGCGAAGGGGAGCCTGTGGTGTTGGCAGGGATGTGCAGAGGGGGCAGGGGATGGGCGGACAGTTGCCTCCTTTGCAGAGCACGGAGGAACCTGTGCTCGCTGCAAGCTGCAGGGAGGAGGGGAGGTCGCAGGGCTGGGAACGCTGTGTTTGGGACCCTCGGGGTGGGGACGGTGGCATGATAACTGCTTCTTCTCGCCCCCAGGTTCGGACATCGAAGGGAAACGTCAAATGAAAGTGAGCAACAAACACCGCATCTTCCTGCCCCCCGAGCTCCTGCTCTCAGACTACCTGGGGCAGATGAGCTGATACCCTGCGGGACACCCTGCCCCTCGCTTGGCGCGCCAAAGGCTTCCTTCATCTGCTCCTGGCCTCTCCCAGCCCTGCCGTCCCCTCGGGTCCGGCCCACTGCCCACCTCTCCGCTTGCCCAAGCGGGGCGCAGTGTGGACCCCCTCCTCGCACCCTCTGCGAGAAGCTCATCCCTTCCCCTCCAAGAGCAGATGCTTGGTGGTGCTGAGCCGGAGGCTCACGGCTGCGCCCGGCCAGCTCCCCTCGGGATGCCGGGACTCCCGCCTGCGGGACGGCAGGCAGTGTGGCCCTGCCAGCTATCGCCGTGCTCCAGGCGCAAGGCGTGGGCGAAGCAGGTGCCTATCTGTCGTGCTTGCCCTGTTCCCCGGGCTGCCGTGCTGCTTCCTGGCTGGAGCTGCTCTCCCTGGAACTGTTTGTGTGTCTATTTATAGCCCAGGTGCTTTTAAAAATAATCGGGCTGGGCCAAACCCACCTCTGGCACTGACGCTCGTGAGGTGATTTTGGTCCACATTTTTCTGTGGTGAAACAGCTTCTCGCGGCTGCTGAGCGAGCGGAAGAGCCTCGGGGCCCTCGCGTTCCCAGGCTTTGTCCAGCACCCACAGCTCTGCGCCCGTGATGGGGTGTTTCATGGGGGGGCTCAGCCCCTGCCAGCCCCCTCGGGCAGGGTGGGGCAGGGGGAGCTCCGCACTCCGAGCTCCTGGGGCCTCTTGCCCCGCTGGTGTTTTGGCAGCGCCCCGTTCCCTACCTCGCACGCCAGCCTGCGGCACGCAGAGCTGCCTGCACCATGGGGCAATGGGCTGATTTTAAATGTAATATAGCCTGTGTTTTTTAATGTGTGTGTGTGTGTATATGTGTGCGTGTGCTGGAGGAGCACACGTGGGGCCCCTGCACTCTCGCTGCTCGCCCACAGCTGCTGTGGGGGCAGGTGGGGGTCTCCCTGTGTCCCCCACATGCTGAGGAGCCCTGCGGTGGGGACCCTGCTCTGGCCTGGCCCCTGACGTTTCTGGGGCTGTGCAGACACGTCAAGCCCACCGTCCAGGACTGTGTCTCTGCCCGGGGCCGTGCAGTCCCTGCCTCTGGTCGCCTTTGCTGGTTGCTCTGGCCTCCCTGTGGGCGGTGAAGATGCCATGAAGTGAGGGCCCCCCCGGCTGTCCCCAGCACATCCTTGCGCCACGTTTGCTTGTGTGACTCGGGCACGGGGGGTGTTCAGGAACAATAAACTACGGTGCTGCCACACTCCGGCTGTGTCTCTGCGTGGGGCGCGGGACTCGGGAGGGGCGGGACAGTCCCAAAAATATGGAACGCTTCACGAATTTGCGTGTCATCCTTGCGCAGGGGCCATGCTAATCTTCTCTGTATCGTTCCAATTTTAGTATATGTGCTGCCGAAGCGAGCACAAGTAGCTTGTTCTCCGCCGCGGTATTTAAGGTTCCAGAAAGCAAGCACTGTTCGGAGAGGGTGACAACCCCCCCCCCCCCCATTGCGTGCGTGGATAAGCCTGTGTGAGACCCCCACGCACATCGTCCTCCCCCCCCGCCGAAGCCCCTGGACCCCCGGACGCCTCGCTTCGGCGGCCCCAAATCCTCCAAATCGACAGTTTATGTTCGCCGTTCCTGCCCCGGCGAGTTCTGGGTAGGCTTCCATGCAAATTAGAGTCCTGGCACGTCCCGTCCCAGCGCTGAGGACCTCCTGCCCGGGGTGTCCGCAGCCCTGCCTGAGCGGGGCGCGGCGCAGGCGCGCGGCGGGCAGCCCGCAGGCGCCGGGGGGGCGGCGGTCCTCCGCGCGGCGGGAGGAGGTGCGGGCCGGTGAGTGCGGCCGCTCCCGCCCCGGCGAAACACCCCCGTGAGGGGAGGGCGTGCCCCCCGCCCCCCTCTGCCCGCTGTGGGGCCGGTACCCCGCGGGCGGCCCCCCTCTCCGCTCCCGGAGTGCTTTCTGCTCCCCCCGCGCCTCACCGCTGCGGCAGGCCCGGCTTCCCCGCTTCTCCCCGCCGCGAGGGGTGCCGGGGCTTCTCCCGGTGCGGGGCTTGTCCCCACCCGTGTCCTGGGGGGCTGTGCTCCCCCACACGCACCCCGCTGGGGCTGGGGTCCCCGCTTGCCCCGCGGGGGCTGGTGCCCTTCCCCCGCCGGGGGCGCGGTGCGGCGGGGCCGGGCGGGTCTCGCCGGGGTAGCCGGTGTAACCGGGCCTCTGCCTGCGGCCTGTGGACTTGCGGAACCGGCTGTTTTCTGGCTTCCAGGGAGGAGCGAGCGCCTTTTCCCTCTCTGCGGGGTCCCAGGGCCCGCGGCGCCATGGACTTGGCGTACGTCTGCGAGTGGGAGAAAAAGCCGAAAAGCAACCACTGTCCTTCCATTCCCTTAGTGTGCGCGTGGTCCTGCCGGAACCTCATCGCTTTCACCACAGACCTCAAAAATGAGGAGGAAAAAGGTACGGCGGGCTTGTGGAAGGCTGGGTAACACCTCCTGGAAACTCGCAACGCGCTTAGGCAGTCGTGCCGTTGGGAACCGCTGGGCCACTAATCAACGCAGGAAACTTGTGCTCTTTCGTTTCCTTCCATTCCTTAGATTTAATAGGTGTTTTGTTCGCTGGGGAGCGGTTCTCACTCTGCTAAACCAGGGCAAGCTCTGCACTGGCATCTGGTACCTCACCTGAGCTGCTGAGCACTGTTGTTATCCTTCCCAAAAATGCTTGATGGAGAATATTTTATGTCTTCTCCTGCATCAGCTGAGGCTCTGTGTGTTCAGAAATGCCAGCTGGGCAGCTGGCAGTGAGGGACAGAGGTTCACTTCTCTTTTCACATAGATCTCACCCATATGGTCCATATCATCGACACTGAGCATCCGTGGGATGTCTATTCCGTTAACTCTGGCCATGCTGAAGTCATCACTTGTTTGGAGTGGGACCAGTCAGGTGAGGGTGGATCCCTTTGTGTTACCCCTCTGTCCCACCGTTCATGTGCATGCGTTTCCTAAAACAATGGTATGCGATCTGTCGCGGAGAGGGAGTTTGTCCATTGCTTCACAGCCATGAATTGGCTGTCTCCATCTGAACTGCACTCGGTTGATTTTTTTGGCCCTACCCCCTGGTTCTTACGAGGCGCCCTTGTCTTAGGCTCCAGGCTGCTCTCGGCAGACACGGACGGCCACATCAAGTGCTGGAGCATGACCGATCACTTGGCCAACAGCTGGGAGAATACTGTGGGCAGTATGGTGGAAGGGGACCCGGTGGTGGCCCTGTCCTGGCTGCACAATGGTGTGAAGCTGGCTCTGCACGTGGAAAAGGTTTGTCCCAGCTCTGCAGGGGATCTAGTCAGGAAGGCTGGCTCATTAGCAACAGACTTGGAAAACCTCTGTCTGTATTCCTCTCTATTCTGGGCTTCCACCATGTCCTTGGGCAAGTCGAGTGGGGGATTTTTTCCCGTCAAAAAGAAAAACATATTCCTAGTTACTGCTGAATTTCAGTGGGGGTTGGATGCCTTGTTTCTCTTGGTGCTTTAAACATGTCTTCCCTAGTCTGCCTGCTTCAATTTCCTTGGCTGTAAAAAGGAGATAAAAGCATTTCTTTGCCTACCAGTAGTAATTCTGAAGAACTGCATTTGAGGTCCTGAGGTTTGATCCGGGGATTTGGGAATGGGACCCATATGTGTATGGAGATAAGCTGCTCGTTTAGAAATGTGTCTAATTCTGTCAGACTCAAAAAGAGCAAGTCTGCCAAGTAGAAGTTACCTACTTACTTTTTTTTAAAACATTAACTCTTGAGGTGTCCCAGAGAGAGAAGACTTTCCCTCTCTTTAGTGCTGGAGAACTTGAGGCACAGGGACGTAAACGATTCTGCAGCGGGTTGGTGTCAGAGCTGGATTTGGCCACAGAAAGGGAGAAGGGGTGTCGATCTTCCAGGTTGTGAGGCTGCAGCTCGCTCTGGGGTGCGCCGAGAGCTTTGCTGAGGGGCTGGTGTGCGCCTGCCGCCTGCGCAGTTGGAACCGCTCTGGCTGGCAGGCAAAGGGGCCCCTCCAGGGTCACGTCGCAGAGTTGGGTGTGTGAGCTCAGTGCCGTGGTCTGACTCCATTCGGCTCTGCAGACGGTGCTGCAGTGACTTAACGAGGGGAACTCCGCAGTTGTGAGCACACTGCGGGTATCGGGTGCAAATGTCTTTGTGGTGTTGACCTTTGTTCACAGTCTGGAGCATCGAACTTTGGTGAGAAGTTTTCCAGGGTCAAGTTCTCTCCGTCGCTGACGCTCTTTGGTGGGAAGCCCATGGAGGGCTGGATTGCTGTGACCATCAGTGGGCTGGTGACGGTCTCTCTCCTCAAGCCCAATGGGCAGGTGCTGACATCCACGGAGAGCCTGTGCCGCCTCCGCTGCCGCGTTGCCTTGGCGGATGTTGCCTTCACTGGTGGGGGCAACATTGTGGTGGCCACATCGGACGGCAGCAGCACCTCCCCTGTCCAGTTCTACAAAGTCTGCGTCAGCGTGGTGAACGAAAAATGCAAAATAGACACCGAAATCCTGCCTTCCCTCTTCATGCGCTGCACCACAGACCCTGCCCGCAAAGACAAATACCCAGCAATCACTCACCTGAAATTCCTTGCTCGGGACATGTCAGAGCAGGTGAGCATCTGCTGTTAAAGCAAGTAGGAGTTAAATGAATAGCAAGGAAAGAGCTGTTTGCTCCACCTTTGGCTTCCCCACATGGTTCTGGGGGTGAATGATCATGTCCCGCAATGCCTTTGGCGTTTCTAGCTGCTGTTTCTGGAAGTGCTGCTAGTTCAGCTTCGCTGTCAAGCAGGATGCACTTAAAAGGTCTGGGGTGTAATGGCTGAGCCCCCCAATTCATGGAAAAGCAGTGTGAAAATCCCTGTCCTTCGTTAGCCTGATTATGCTGTGCTTTGTTTATTTTCTGGGTCTGGCACTGGTTGTTAGGGGAGCTCTGCCGGGCTGTCTGGGAGGTTCTGGGATGTGAAGTCTTTCATCTTTAGGTCTCAGCTTCAAAGCAGCCCCTCTCCAGAACACTTAGAGCTCTTGATCTGCGTGACTTAATTTAGTAGCTTAACTCTGCTTGCCGGGGGATTGATAATACTGTTCTGGAAAGCTAAGTGATTCAATGAAGCCTAACGTCTCTTCTGCCTCCTCTGGTTAGGACGGAGTGCTTGTTGGAGAGCACAGTGTCTGCTCTGGCTTCAAAGTCAGTTCGGTTCCTGCCCTTTCCGTTACGTTTAGTTTATGATGTATGTGAGTGACATCAGCAGGTCACAGGCTTGTGAGAGATGAGATCGTCTGTGATGTGGAGAGGCACAGGCTGTGATAACATGTGGTAGAGTTCTACCTCTCTTTCCTTCTAGCTGGAGCAAAGGACTTCGCCGTCACGTGTTGCCACTACAACCCTCTGCTCTTCGCTAGTGGAGTATAAACTAATTAGGAGAAGGAGCCTCTAACTAAAGGAGGGAGGGAAGGGCAGAAAATGTGATGGGGTAGAGTCTTTCCCTATTGTAGCATCTGTGCATGTGGCTGCAGCGTGGGTTTCTGTTTTGCAGGTTTTGCTTTGTGCTTCCAACCAGAACAGCAGCATTGTGGAGTGCTGGTCTCTGCGGAAAGAGGGCTTGCCAGTCAATAATATCTTTCAGCAGATCTCCCCTGTGGGTGAGTTTCTGCACTGTATGCTCTTAAAAATAGGAGCGAGGTCCAAGTGAAAATGCAAGACACGTTCTCAAATCCATTATCACATATATGGGATTATCCAGAATCCCGTATTTATTTTTCAGGTGTTCTCAGTCACATGCTCTATTCCATCTGTTTGCATCTTCGGCAGCAAATTGCTTGTTTCCCGGAAGTGGTTTGATTGTTACTTTCACTCAATAAAAGATATTTTCTGTGTTATGCTATGCAACCGTTCTTCCCGCTGAGAACCCAGAGAGCTGAGCCTTCTAAAGGAACAAGGTTGTGCAGCAAAGCTAGTTTAATCAAGCTATCCAGTCTGCATTTTTTTCCACCTGATTTCAGATATAACAAAATCAAATCTATGCAGTTTGTTCCAGTGAAATATAAAGGATTATTGTACATAACGATTTTTTAAATCACCACCAGCAGAGCCTTCCATCAAAAGAGACTTAGCAAAACAAGTGATTGTGCAATTACTGATATCAGAAAAAAAATAGGGAAATACGAGGGACATATACTGGTCTGGTAGAATGAGCAAATAGTCAGTGCTTGATGTGTAATCCCACTTAGTTGGGGAGTGTGGGCAGAAATGGGGGGGTGTATTTTCTGATCTCTTTGAGGAGACATGTCTCACTTATTTACTTATTTTCCAAAGTTGGAGACAAGCAACCCATGATACTGAAATGGCGGATTCTTTCTGCCACCAATGACTTGGATCGGGTTTCAGCTGTGGCTCTGCCGAAGTTGCCGATCTCCCTGACCAATACTGATCTGAAGGTGGCGAATGACACCAAATTCTTCCCTGGGTTGGGTAAGGAGTTTCTATTGTCTTTCTCCTAAGTATGTAGCTTTTGCAGAAACTTTGCCGCCTTCATCTTCTGAGCTGTCGCTGAAGCTACAGCTGAAGTCCGAACGTGGAGCAAACCATATGAAATGCTGATAGACTTTCAAAGACATGGTATCTTCCTAGTCATCCTATTTCATTTCCGTGGAAAGTGGCGTATCTCTGAAATGCTGACATGGCCCCAAGAGATGAATGTGCCTGCGAGCCCACAGCCTTTTGGGTGCCGTGTTGTTGCCGCCTGGGCTTTCGGTGGCGGCGGCGGCTTCTTCGGGCGAGGTCTGGGTTATGCCAGGAGGAGTCGCTTGCTCAGCCTCGGTTATCTTCTCTCCCCAGGTCTGGCTTTGGCTTTTCACGATGGCAGCGTCCACATTGTTCATCGCCTGTCCTTGCAAATGATGGCTGTCTTCTATGGCTCTTCCTCCCAGCGCTCAGTGGACGAGCAGACTATCAAAAGGCAGCGAACTGCTGGTCCTCTGGTTCACTTCAAAGCCATGCAGCTCTCCTGGACATCTCTGGCGCTGGCTGGCATTGATAATTACGGGAAGGTATTGTACTCTGTTATGGGGCGTGTGAGTTGTTCTTGTCTGGGCTCTCTCTCAGTGGCGATGGATCACTCAGAAAATGCTGGGAGTGTTACTTCCAGCTGCATGATCCATGTTAAACAAGAAGGGGTGTATCCCATTACTGCAGGAATTGTGTCTTTGGGTCAGGAATGAGCGCAGTTGGCTCTGTGGTGTGTTACAGCTTCACGGAATGTTTTCAGTCCAGTTCTTGATACAGATTTTTCCTTTGCCTCCTCCCTTTAGCTGAGTATGCTTCGTATCTCCCCCTCCATGGGCCATGTGCTGGACATGAACATGTCCCTCCGTCACTTGCTGTTCCTTTTGGAGTATTGCATGGTGACTGGCTATGACTGGTGGGACATCCTGCTCCACGTCCAACCCAACATGGTCCAGAACCTGGTGGAGAAGCTGCATGAAGAGTATATGCGCCAGAACGCGGCCCTGCAGCAGGTCGGCGGTAGTGGGGGCTCCCTGGCTTACTGGGAGGAGGGAGTAGTAATTGGCAGAGCTCAGAAGACAGACAGCTCTAAGGACCTGGCTGTGCTGTCTCTGAATACTCTACTTGAGGTGTGAAGAACCTCCATTTAAGCAGTCTTCATTTTCACTAACATTAATGGGTCTCTACCTGCTGGAAACTTCTGGTGAGATGGTAAAGTCTGGTTTTGGCAGAGATACTGGGAACAGTAGCACTGTTTGTACATACGCAGAACAGTATTCACTATTGCTGTCATTCATGTAGCACAAATGAAGTGTAGAGAATAAAGCGGCTTGCTTTAATGAGCTTACTCTAATTTTGCCTTTACTTCCATATTGTTCCCGGTGTCTCTCTGTCAACCAGGTCCTCTCCACGCGCATTGTTGCCATGAAGGCATCTCTCTGCAAGCTCTCTTCCAGCACGATAGCCCGTGTGTGTGACTACCACGCAAAGCTGTTCCTGATTGCCATTAGCTGCACCTTGAAATCACTGCTACGCCCACACTTCCTGAACACCCCGGACAAGAGTCCCGGTGACCGGCTCACCGAGATCTGCTCCAAGATCACAGATATAGGTAGCGATTGCTCTTAACATCTGGCACTGCATTCTGAGTGTTTTGTATCGGATCCTTCCCCTTTTGGGGTCGATGTTAAGTATCACGGTCTTGCAGTAACTCACTGGGTTTGAGGAAGAGGAGGGTGGCCTCTCTTGGCACCGCAGGGGGTGAAGTTTGGATCCATCTTTTTCAGGACATGGTTTAGGGGACATGGTGGTTCTGGATTAATGGTTGGACTTGATGATCTTAAAGGTCCTTTCCAACCTAGTGATTCTGTGATTCTGTGATCTTCTCCTCAGACATCCTGAGGAGATATCTTGCTTCTGTTTCAGACATTGACAAGGTGATGATTAACCTGAAGACAGAAGAATTTGTCCTGGAGATGACCACGTTGCAGTCTCTGCAGCAGCTCATCCAGTGGGTGGGAGATTTTGTGCTCTATCTGCTGGCCAGTCTTCCTAACCAGGTGAGAGCCTGGGGTCCCGAGAACAGACTGAGAGGAGCAAAAAAATCTGTGTGCAGTGGCCGGGTAGCCAAGTCACACGCAGCCCTGGTGTTCCTGTTGAAACAGACACTTGGGAGAAGAGTGGAATAAACAGCAGAAATACAGAATGGCCCTTTCTGCGCCCATTTGGGCGTCAGTGGTGTAGCAACTGGCAGCTGCCTTCGGAGAAGTGGGCTGCGTAGCTGCATGACTTTAGTTTAAACTTCTGGTGAACTTCTGTGTGCCCCTGACCTCCTCTGGCAGCGAGTGCCGCCGGCTGTGTAGTGCTTGAAAAAAAGAAATTATCTGAAAATGGTGCAGTGGTTCCGGCAGGCTGCGTTTAAGTCCCAGTCTTGGCTGGTTTTCCCCTCTGCAGGGCTCCCCGGTGCGGCCGGGACACAGCTTTCTGCGAGACGGAGCATCCCTGGGCATGTTCAGGGAGCTGATGGTGGTGATCCGTATTTGGGGACTGTTGAAGCCGAGCTGCCTCCCTGTCTACACAGCAACCTCCGACACCCAGGACAGCATGTCCCTCCTCTTCAGGCTCCTAACTAAACTCTGGCTGTGCTGTAAGTGTTTGCCAGTTTCCCTGAACAAAAGAATCTTTCCGTAATGTGGATTGTGCACAAAAGGAATAATTGCAGGGAGTAATTTCTGAGTGGGTCTGTAGTGTTTAGAAAGGGCAAGTACAGCTGCCAAGTTTATTGTTTTCTGTGCTGTGTTGGTGGATGGGGGAGGAACTGCACGTAGTTCTCTCGATCTCTAAGCGAGAAATTTAAAGATCATGCTGGTTCTCTCTCTCTGCTTCATTTTCCATGGAGGTCGTGAGGAAAATCACATAACGGAGCCAGATGATACCCTGATAGACGAATGTTGCCTCCTGCCCAGCCAGTTGCTCATTCCCAATATTGACTGGTTGCCCATCAACGACGGCATTATCAGCAAGCTGCAGAACAAACAACTTGTCCGGCTGCAGTTTGGGAAAGCTCCTGGGCTTGTTGGTCACACTGTCTCTTCCCAGTTCGATGCCTTTGTCAGGTACAGAGTCCTGAAACGAATAGGTGGTGTGGTGAGAAGAGGGTGTCAGGAGGCTTTGGGATCTCTCTCCAGCTGTGAGGAGTCGTTGGGTTTGGGATGCCTGTGTTTTTTGGCTCGTCCACTTGCTAGTGTGACCCAAGAGCAGTTTGTCCTCTCCGCTTGAATTCATTTCTTAACTTGCAACAGGCTGGGAATTTAAAGTATTGAAAAGAGATGGCAAATAGCGGGGGGAAAAATGCTGGTGTTTGATTAGATTTGTGTCAGCATGGCCTTGAATCCCATGGCACTGGGTGGACTTGGTAGTCAAACCTATGTCATGTTGGCCACTGAAATACAGCTCATTGTGCTGTAAACAGCTTTTAGAAAGTGATATTCTAGAAAAGTGCCCATTCTTCTTCCTACGCAGGGCACCTGGACAGCCCAAAATTGATCATCTGAGGCGGCTGCATTTAGGAGCATACCCAACAGAGGAATGCAAGTCGTGTACCAGGTAAGCGATGCAAGCGTAATCCCTTCAGCGCAGGGAAGGTCCTGGCAGAAACTCAAACTGTTCTTTTTGTCATTCAAAAGCTCTTTTAGTCTCTGTTTACCATCCTAGCTGGTATCCCAGTAACATTTCATGTTAATTGTGTCTGCAGGAGGAAATGCTGCTTCTATAGTAAGGCTTTTGGTGTATGGCATGCCCCTTTGCATTGGAAGAAAGCAGTTGTGGTTGTGTTTCAGGCATCCCTAACCTGGAAAACCAAGATCCTTAAAGTGCGTTGCTGACTCGAGATAGCTGCTGCTGTATCATTGCAGCACGGCTGTTAGATTAAAAATCTTACTACTTTGCCTGGCGCAAAGTAACCCCAGCTCTGAGAATTAGCTATGTTTGTCACTGCCAGTGAGTGAACTACTTTTCATCTAAGGGATGAATTGTGCGTCATGGAATAAATATGATACTGCCTTAACAGAAAAATCTGAGAGCAGTCGGGCTGCACAAGTAGATGGAGACCAGAATTTGTCCCGTAGGAGCCTTTATTAGTGGTGAGAGATCCCCAGCTTGTTTTGCAAGTCTGGTCTTTAAATAAAACTACCTGTGTTCTTGGAGAGGAGCTGGTGAGAGGAAAAAAATCACAGCATTCACGGTGCCATTTTTGAGTCCTCTTTCAAACTAGACTTGCATTTTAAGTCCCTTTGTGCTGTCCTCTTCATCCAGCCTCACAAAAGAGCCTGGATTTCAAAATAATGGTGCAGGGAGCAAACATCCATCTAATCATGTGATTGAATTATCTTTAATTATTGGTTTTAATAGAAAGTCTCTGTAGCAGATCATTTTTACAAGATGACTGTCTGCTGTTTTATGTATAAATAGCAGCTGGGGGCTCTTGTCTTGAAGACAGCCTTCTGTTCCAAGATAACTTCTCTTCATTTAAGATAATTGCTCGCATGGTTTCAGCTGGTTTTTAGCGCTCACAAACATCACCTGCAAACGACAAAAGCTGGTTTCCTCCTCGGATTCCTTGCTCCCTGTGTGATCCGTACAGACACCCCAGCAGCGCTGGCTTTTTTCCTGGGCCTGGCTGCACCCCTCTCTTTCTTTACAGGTGTGGCTGCGTTACGATGCTGAAATCCCCAAACAAAGTCACTGCGGTGAAGCAGTGGGAGCAGCGCTGGATCAAAAACTGCTTGTGTGGGGGGCTGTGGAGGAGGATGCCCCTCAGCTATTCCTGAGCGCACCTTCTGTGGGGCACAGAGGGAACGGCGGGCGCCGAGCAGAAGAGCTGCACGGAGCTTCCTTCCCTGGAGGTGTTTGGGAGAAAGGAACGGCAGCTCTTCTCCTGAGCAATCCGAAAGCATCGGCCTGATGCTGCCTGTGAGACGCTGCCAAGCCGCGACCTGTGCTGCTGCTTTTCTTGCATTGATCTTTCTGCCATAAAAACGGGCAGGGAGCTCTTCCCCTTGTACAGGGAAGAGCTAGAAGGGAATGCCAGAGGCTTCCCCGCCAAGCTGGGGGCCAGGGGCCTGCGGGGAGGGAGCCCTGCCGCGCTGGCGTCTCTGGGCTGAGCCGGAGGAGTGGCTGGGCCCCAGCGTAAGCCCTTGTGTGGGCCAAGAGTGGTGGCGGGTGGTGGCTGGGGTGAACAAAGTCCCCGATGAAAGGGGAGCAAGTACCTGGTACCTCATCTTCATTCTTTGCTACAGGCTGCTTGGGAAGTGCAGCGTGGGCTGGTCACTGCCTCTTTCCCTGCACTTCTCCAGCCTGTGAGTAAACGTGCCGCTCTGATGGGAACTTCACCATTGTACCTATCTGTGTTTTAACGGAGCAATTTCTTCACCCTCCAGAGGAGCAGGAACACGAGAGCGTTGCTGCCTGGAGCAAACCCCTCTGGCTCTCACCCAACCAGCAGCTCTTTTGTAAATAAAAGTTCCCTTAATTTTGTACAGAATGTTTTGCTTTGTTTTCAAAACTTCAGCGGTCTTTCGTGTCACTTTGATCATGCAGCGCGGGGCCAGGACGGTTGATGCATGAACAGAAGAGAAGCGGGCAAGCCCTGTTAATTGCATCCCTACTGGGCAAGGAGCTGCCATCATTTGCAAAATTGGAAGGGGAAATCAGTGTTTTCAAGCTTCTGTCAGGTTATTATGGACACAAGAGGAGAAGGCATCAAGTCATTAGGATTGTTGTAAGTCTCCAGCTTCAGACAAAGCCGGACACTTCAGCGTGTTTGAGGAAGGGTGTTCCTGGTGTACAGCTCTGTACCGCTCCCGAGGGCAGGCGGAAATCGCGTCAGCCTTTTGCCCTCGTTTGACAGTGCTCAGCTACCACGTCACTGAGCGCTCTTAGGCGCTAGAAATTGCAAACCCACGGTGCTGACGTTGCATCTGCTGAAGGTAGCAGCCCTGGCCGTTGGACGTCCAGAGGGATGACGCGGGCTATCGGTGTGTGCTTGTTCCGCTCTCTAAGGGCCTTCAGTTCTTAGGGTGGGCATCTAATTGCATGAGGAGAGCCCTCAAGCCACAGGCCCTCCCAGCGTGTGCGGGTGAGGCTGGCTCGCGGCGCAGCACGGCTTTGGGACTGCCAGACGGCGGGAGCTCCTCGGAGCTGCTGCTCCGGGCTCACCCGGGCGTGTGGCTGTCGGAAGCCCCAGGCTGGGAGCCCAAGAGGGGAAGGTCCTGCCCGGGGAGCGGGCGTGTGTGGCCACTCGGAACTGGGCTGGGGCAGGCAGCTGCCAAGGAAGACCTGCCCGGTGCTTCTTGCTGAGAGGAAACCAGGCTGAGGGTGCTCAGCACCTTTAGAGACTTGGACCTCAACATCTGTGCGCTTTGACAAAGCACAGTGGAGGTGCTGGGAGCTGATCTGTGGCTTGGCCGAATTCCTGCCCAGCCAGATAACTTCTAGGTGACCCCAGAGACCATTTAAGGGAGAGAACAAGCCAATTTTTGTGTATTCCTTTCCCTCTGGAACTGCATTTTCATTTATTAGTGAAAAACTGAGCTGATGGCAAAGAGGTGGTCTCTCAGCTCCAGTTAGTGTTTTGCTGTATGGAGCTGATCTCTGCCTTGCTATTCTGCTGGTAATTAAGGAAAATCAAAGGGCTAATTAGGAAATGACAACTTCTTGTTAAGGCTCTTTTCCCCTGTAAGTAAAACTATAATCAACCCAGGCCCTCATTAATCCCCTTTTTCTCAGAGAACAGGTTTGGGGTCATTTCATGTCTGATTGCTGCTGCTCGCCGGTGCACCGAGGGAGGACCAAGCAGCCGCTCGGCGGGAGGATGCTCTGCGGGAGGGAGGATGGGTGCTCACTTCCCTGCTCTGCCTCCAGCCCAAGACACAGCCCCGTGGCCGGGAGCAGCTCCCCGACGCGCCGGCTGAGCCCCGCCGGGATGAGCTCTGGCGCGGCTGCCGGCACAGCGAGGGTCGGAAGGTGGGGTTTAAAGTCCGGAACCGCTTTCTCCTCCTCCATCCCCGACACGAGGGCCCTGTGCCTGTACCTCAGCCCCCCCTGGACCGTCCTGCTGCCCTGTGGCCATCGCCCCTTGCCCGACTCTGCCCTGGGGCTCCCAGGTTGGGGATGCTGGAAGGGTCTCGCGGTTCCCCGCCGCGGTGCTGCTGATGCTCTGATCCTTTGCGCCTTCGCCCTGGCCCTGCTCTAAGGACCAGCGGAGCCCCCGCTGCGGGGGACAAGGGGCTCCTCTGCGCCGAGGCCCCGCACTGGCCCTGCCGCGATGGGGGACACAGGACAAGGACCAGGGTCCTGCGGGGCCCGGCCGGGGCCGCGGCGGTGCCGGCCGCTCCTGCGGCTGGAAGGAGACTCTCGCAGGCTGGGCTGCGGCGGGGGCTCAGCCTCACCCCCTGCCCCTCTCGAACACCAGCACAGGCCGAGCCGCGCGCGAGCGTCTCCCCGGCCAGCCCCCTTTGCCTTTCCGAGGCCCCCGGGACAGGGATCGAGGGTCCCAGCACGGATTCTGCCCGGCCTCGTTGCCCCCCGCGGGAGCGGGTGCCGCCCCTCGCCTTATCGGCCATTTCCAGGTTCTGCCTTAACAAACAGTCACACAACGACCCTGCGGGAGGCCCCGGCTTCGGCCCTTGCCGTGCCCCGGGATGCGTCCCCCGCTCCCCCCGAGGCGCAGGCCCGGCCAGGGGCGGTGGGCTCGGGGCGCTCGGCGGCGGGGCCAGGACGGGTGCTGGGGGTCAGTGGGGTACCCGTGCCCCTCGAGGAGAGCCTGCTCTGGGGCAGAGCTGGGGTTGAGTGCTCACAGCAGTGAGTTTGGGGGGTCTCAGCACATGGCCAAGGCGAAGGAGGGGATGGGGCTCCCTCCAAATGGAGGGGAGGGGGCCTGGCCACACCATCCCCACGGGCTCAGCATCTCCCCACCTCGTGCCCAGCTCCTCCTGGGGCTGCTTGTGCCCCCCCGGGCAGGGGGCTCCCATGCAGACCCCCCCCAGTCCCGCCAGCTCTGCCTGCAGGAATCATCATCGCTTTATTGCAGCGCGTCACGGTCAGCGTCATGGGCGCGTTCAGCAAAGGCCGGGCCCCACACTTGGCGAAGGGAGGCCATGGCCAGCGACCCCTTTCCCCCCTGTTTCTCGCCGATCCCCTGGCTCAGCCCTCCTGGCGTGGGGGGATGCTCCGGGAGCAGGTCGGGGCAGCGGCGGGAGCCCCCGGCACTCGGAAGCGCGGCTCTCCGCGCGCAGCAGCGTGGGCGCTCTGGCCGCGCCAGCAGCAGCAAGCCGTGGCGTGGAGCTGGGTCCCCGGGGACGGCTCAGCGAGCGTCCCCCTCCCCGGCGGCCATGACGCTGTCGATCCAGGCCGCGTACGGGGCGATGCGGGTGTAGATGGCCGGTTTCTTGTAGTTGCCGCAGACACGGGAGCCGGCCGTGACCACCCCCTCGGCCACCCCGCTGCAGACCAGGGGGCCGCCGGAGTCTCCCTGCGGGACCAAGACTTATCAGCACTGCTGAGGGGCTGCTGCCCCATTTCCCACCCCCAAGCCCGGAGCTGGGGGTCCCTGCCTGACCCAAGGCTCTGCGGGGGGCAGAGCTTCAGCCCCTCGATGCTCCCAGCCATGGGCTTCACCCGCAGTAGCTGTGGGCTGGGTGAGTCCTGTCCTCCCCCGCCAGTCCTCACTCCTCCCCTTGCTCTGCTGACAGCCCAGGCCCCCGGCTCTGCCGGGACGTGGTGGGGCAGGCAGGGGGGCTTTCAGCGTGGCCCCCGGTGTCCCGGCAGACCCCTCGGTGGGTACCTTTGGGGCGCACTGGGTCTGCCCTTGGCCTTCTCCCTGCCTCCAGGCTCACGAGAGCTGCAGCAGCCAGCACAGAGCAAGGAGCCCCCACCACCTTGGGGATACAGCCCCATCCTGCCCCACAGCCCCATGCCCTCGCTCCTTCCAGGCTGCAGGTACCTCCCCACTGCCCAGATCCTGCTCCCAGACCCCTGAGGGGGTCGGCAGCCTCAGCCAGTGGGTCCGGCCATGGCTCCGTGTCCGGGAAAGGAGGGGGCAGGAGGCGGGGGCGAGCGGTACCTTGCAGGTGTCCTTCCTGCGGGAGTCGGTGCACATCATCTTCTCGGTGATGGTGTGGTCGTGGTGGGTGCGGTGGTTGCAGACGTCGCGACTGATCACCGGGCGCTCCACCTCATACAGCCTGTCCGGCCGGTGGCCACTGTGGCTGATGGTGCCCCAGCCAGCCACCTTGCACACCGTGTCGGCCGCCACATCCCTGTCCTCCCGCTGGAACGGCAGCACCTGCACGTGTGTGTTCAGCTCCGCTTTCTCCTCCAGCTGCCGCAAAGCAGAGGGGACCCAGGTCAGCGGGAGCCGCCTGCGGCCCGGGACCCAGCGGGGCACGGTGAGCCCAGTCCCAGCGCCGGGACTGCCCCAGCCTCGGCCGTGCTCAGGGCTTCACCTCCCGCCTGCAGCCTCCGGGACGCAGCTGGAGCCGCAGCCACGAGGACCCTGGGAAGATGGAGTCGTTTGGACGCAGCCCAAAGGTCTGTGGTGGGGGAAGCATGGGACGGGGAAGGAGGGGTGGGGGGCACCAAGCAGTCCCAGCCTGGCCTCAAGGGCTCCCTCCCGCCGCCGTCGGTGACCCCAAGGGGTAGAGGGATTTGCAGGAGCAGGGCCGTGCCCAGTGCAGGAGGAGGAGGGGTCCCAGCCGGGGTCCCGGCAGCCCTGAGCCCACCTGGAGGAGGAGGAGGTCGTCTTTGTTGTTGTGGATGTTGCTGCCGGGGTGGGGGATCTGGGCGCGCACCCGGTACAGGCGTTTGTGGGGCTCCGGCTCCGTGAGCGAGTGGGGCGCCCAGGAGAACCTGGAAGACTTTGCCATCCCTGGAAGAGAGGCAGCGCGTGGGGCGCAGGGCTCTGCCCACCCTGGGGGGCACGCACACCTGGGGCTGTCGCTGCACCCAGCCACAGAAATGGGGTGCCAGAGAACTGTCCATGGGGTGCCGGGAGCTGCCGGGGGTCACCACAGGCAGGAGCAGAGCCCTGGTGCTCCGACACCAGCGTCGGGGCTACGGAGCAGGATTTGGCCTGAGGCCACCAGCCACCCCAGCACGGAGCAGCCCCTGTTCTACCCGCCCCGGCACTCACGTCTCCTCGGTGCAGTGGGCAGCGCTCAGCACCCACTGCTCGGCGATGAGGAAGCCTCCACAGACGTGCTGCCCGTCCAGCTGCAGCGGGCCATGTACGGCCTCAGGTGGGGCTTGGCCTCGTAGCCCCCCAGGATCCGTCCCCGGGGCTGCCCTGTTGCAGACAGGAGAGACGTCGGGTTAGTCGCACATCGCCCCAGCCCACCCAGATGGAGCATGGGGCAGGGTGACCCCAGCTGTCCCCTCCCGGCACCCCTGGACCCCTCCCCACAGGCCGTAGCAGCGCCCGGCTGCAGCTGGAGGCAGGAATCAGGGGGCTGGGCAGAACCCCCCACCCCGTGCTGGGGACATCGCTGCCCCAGCCTGTCCCGACCCGGGTGAGGGGGGTGGGCACACTCACCGTTCGCTGCGGCCCCCAGCAGCAGCAGCAGAGCGAGGATGGGAGTGGGGCTCGGCCCCATGGCTGTGGTGGAGCCAGGCAGTGCCTCTGCCCCGGCCATGGGCTCCGTGGGCTCTGTGGGGGTGGACGCTGCTCGGCCGGGGCCGGGGCTGGGGCTCGCTTTTATGTCCAGCTTTGGGGCTGCGGGGGGGCAGGAAGGGGCAGCGCAGGGGGAGCAGCGGGGATTTCCGCAGCGTGGGCCGAGTGTTTTTAAATATTCAGCTTATAAACAGGGTCAAGAGTTCCCGGCGCAAACGGCGCGGGAGGGAGGAAACAGCTTGTCCCAGCTGCCGGACCTGGCACCCGCCGCCGGGGATTTCTGCACTGTTGTTTTCAAAGCCGAAACCGAATCCAGCTCTTGGCACGTGAAGGCTCTGGCGCACGCGCCAGCGCCCAGGCCTGGCCCCGGCCCCCCCGGACCAGGAACCCCGGCCCGGCTGCCTGGGGAGGGTCGGTGGGAGCGTGGCAGTGGGGTGCTGGGTGCTGGCTCGGTGGGTGCCCGGGGCTGTGGAGCAGACCCGACCGTCCCCCGTGGGTTTGCCCTTGGGGCTGGCGAGGGCGAGGACAGGGAGGTCGGGCCTCGCAGCACCTGGTGGGGTCCCTGGAGGAGACCCCTGCCCCGAGGGGAGCTCCTGCGGGGGCTGGGGTGCAGGGGCGCTGGTGATGCGGTGGTGGGGATGATGGCGGTGGCAGGGGCGGTGGTGGCAGTGGCAGCTCCAGCCCCCTCTGCCTTTCTCCCCGGTGCCACTAAGCGGAGCCACCGCCTCGGCTCCCGGCCGGTCCCGCCGCGTCCCCGAGCTCCGGAGCCGCCTGTCGCCCTCGCCCGGGCTCGTCCCCTGAGCCCCGAGCCCCGTTTGGGGCGGGGGTCGCGCTGCCCTCGCCCCTCGCCACCATGGCCGGTGCTGCCCACAGCCGGATCCGGCCACGTCCCGGCCCGCGGGCTCTGCCGCGTAGCTCCCGGGGAAACCGGGCAAACCGGGCCGGGGGGCTGGAGGCCGCCCGCCGCCTCCTCCTCCTCA
>NC_138602.1:5625245-5725469 GCF_964289735.1 Phaethon aethereus
CGCGTTCCCGTCGTCCGGCTGCGCAGACATCCCACCACGCCGAGCAGCGGCTGCGTGACCCCAGTGCCAGGCAGTCCCTGAGTCCCAGTGCCAGGCAGCCCCCCGACCCCAGTGCCAGGCAGCCCCCGACCCCAGTGCCAGGCAGTCCCTGAGTCCCAGTGCCAGGCAGCCCCTGACCCCAGTGCCAGGCAGCCCCCGACCCCAGTGCCAGGCAGCCCCCGACCCCAGTGCCAGGCAGCCCCTGACCCCAGCGCCAGGCAGCCCCTGACCCCAGTGCCAGGCAGCCCCCGACCCCAGCGCCAGGCAGCCCCCGACCCCAGCGCCAGGCAGCCCCTGACCCCCAGTGCCAGGCAGCCCCCGACCCCAGCGCCAGGCAGCCCCCGACCCCAGCGCCAGGCAGCCCCTGACCCCCAGCGCCAGGCAGCCCCCGACCCCAGCGCCAGGCAGCCCCTGACCCCCAGTGCCAGGCAGCCCCCGACCCCAGTGCCAGGCAGCCCCCGACCCCAGCGCCAGGCAGCCCCCGACCCCAGCGCCAGGCAGCCCCTGACCCCCAGCGCCAGGCAGCCCCCGACCCCAGCGCCAGGCAGCCCCTGACCCCCAGTGCCAGGCAGCCCCCGACCCCAGTGCCAGGCAGCCCCCGACCCCAGCGCCAGGCAGCCCCTGACCCCCAGTGCCAGGCAGCCCCCGACCCCAGCGCCAGGCAGCCCCCGACCCCAGCGCCAGGCAGCCCCTGACCCCCAGCGCCAGGCAGCCCCCGACCCCAGCGCCAGGCAGCCCCCGACCCCAGCGCCAGGCAGCCCCTGACCCCCAGTGCCAGGCAGCCCCCGACCCCAGTGCCAGGCAGCCCCCGACCCCAGCGCCAGGCAGCCCCTGACCCCCAGCGCCAGGCAGCCCCCGACCCCAGTGCCAGGCAGCCCCCGACCCCAGTGCCAGGCAGCCCCCGACCCCAGCGCCAGGCAGCCCCTGACCCCCAGTGCCAGGCAGCCCCCAACCCCAGCGCCAGGCAGCCCCTGACCCCAGCGCCAGGCAGCCCCTGACCCCCAGTGCCAGGCAGCCTCTGACACCCGGTGCCAGTGACCCACTGGCCCCAGGGACACCAGCGAGGCAGGGTCCCTCTGCGGGGGCGGCTTCGGCCCCACAGTGGGCAGCACGAGGCAGGAAGGGGTCGGACCACGCGGGCAGGAGGAGGGCATCGTGGCATGGCCGGCTCCGGAGGTGGCCGAGTCTGGCTCAAACTAGGGATTTTCCACAGGGAGAGCGGCTTAATCGCAGCTTCCAGGGATTCGGGATTTAGACGTTAAATACGCTGGGAGATTTCTGCCCACTTAGGGCCAAAAATGGAACAAAGGCAACATGTGGTGGCCGTGGCTGTGGCGTGGGGCCACACTGAGGCCAGATGGGGCTGTGGGTGGGTGGGCGGTGGGGGGTAGGCAGCAGGCTGGGCTGTGGGGCACAGGGCACAGGACATGGGGTACAGGGTTGGGCTCAGTCGGGACCGGGATCCACTGCAAGTGTGGGGCAGCAAAGGCAGGGGAGGAGAGGGCAGGGAAGCCCCTGGGGAGCAAAGGGAGTAGCACTCGCTCCCCCTCCCAATTCGGGGAGACCAGAGGCTCCAGCTGAGGTTGACCTCGGGCTCTGGCTCCCGAGCCTTGGCGAGTGCGAGGAACGGGGCCGACGCACCCCGGAGACCCTGGGGCGCAGCCATGCCTGTGGGGAGGAGCCCAGGTGGGTGCCGGGGCTGGGGAAGCTCTGGGGGGGTGGGTTTGGGTGTCACGCACCTCCATGCTGCGGGAGCCCCGGCTTGGCAGCCCTGGGGTGACCCCGGCCCCGGGGCGGGGGAGCTCGGTGAGGGAGGGGGCTTAGCAGGGCAGGAGGGTCCCCCTCCTCAGCAAGGGAGGAGGGAGACCCAGCGGGGGCGCGGGGGGGCCTAGGAACCGCAGGTGCCTGCTGCAGGGCCCGGGGTGCACAGCAGCTCTCGGGGTCCTGCCCGCTGCCCCCGGCCCCGCCCGGCCCTTTGTCTCGCCCCGACGCCCCAGGCCCCCATCCCCGCCTCCCCCGGGGGGGCCGGGAGCGGCGGGGCGGGGCGGGGGGCGGTGGGGAGGAGGAGGAGGAGAAGGAGGAGGAGGAGGAGGTGGCGGCGGGGGCGGAGGAAGCCGCCGCTCCCCGCGCTCCGCCGAGGCAGGAGCATCCCGGCTCCGGGGGAGCCCCGCGGCCGCCGCCCCCCGGCCCCGCTTGGCCCCGGGCCCCACAGCAGAGGTGAGTGGGGGGCGGGCGGCCGCGGCTGCACAAAGGGCCGCTCCCGCCTCCCGCCGCGACCCCCGCCCGGGGCTGCGGCACGGCCCGAGCCCCCGCCCCCGGCCGCGGGTGGGGCGCCCTGCTGGCCCGTTATCGCCCCCGTTATCGCCCCCGCTATCGCCCCCCGTTACCGCCCCCGATATAGTCCCCGTTATCGCCCCCCGTTACCCTCCCCGTTATCGCGCCCCATTGCCCCCCGCTATTTCGCCCCGTTATTGCCCCGCGTTGCTTCATCCCCATTGCCCCTCCCTTTTCAGCCGGGGCTCGGTGGCAGTTTCGGGGGGCTGGGGTGCCCGGGGACCCTCATCCTCGGCTCGGCTCTGCGGGCGGCACACCCCCTCCCCACGCCCTCCACAGCAGCCTCGCCCCCTGTCGCGGTAGTGACCGTCTGTCGCGACAGCCGAGCCGCCTCCCCACCTGTTGTCACGGTCCCCGGCTCGGCCGGACACCCCGGGGGGCTCGTCCCGCTGTGATGCTGGGGGGGGAGCCCGGCGGGAGCAGCCCCCGGGTACCGGCAGCTTCTCCCCAGTGAGCGGCTGCTGGGGGTGGTGGGGTGAGCCCGGGGGCTGCACGGCCCCCCCGTAGGGCAGAGAGTGGGGGCTGACGCCGCTGCCCCACGGCAGGGCGGGGGCGCAGCCCGGCGGGACCCCGGCGCCTGCCCCAGGACCATGATCCCCCCCAAGGAGAAGGCCAGGGCTCCCAAGGACAGCATGACGCTCCTGCCCTGCTTCTACTTCGTGGAGGTGGGTGTGGGGCCGGGGGTGGGGGCTGATCCGGGGGCTGCGCTGGGCCGGGGGGCTCTGCCAGTCCCGCACCGGCTGCGCGGTGCCAGGGCCCGTCGAAGCGGGCGGCGCGGTGGTCCCGACGCTCTCGCCCCCCAGCTGCCCATCGTGGCCTCCTCCGTCGTCACCCTCTACTTCCTGGAGCTGACGGACCTCTTCAAGCCGGCCAAGGTGGGCTTCCAGTGCCATGACCGGGCGCTCTCCATGCCCTACGTGGAGACCAACGAGGAGCTCATCCCGCTGCTCATGCTGCTCAGCCTGGCCTTCGCTGCGCCCGCCGCCTCGGTGCGTCCTGGGGGGGTGCGGCCGGAGCCTGCCCAACGGCAGAGCCAGGGCTTGGGGTCCAGGTGCCAGCAGCACCAGGGGACCGGTGCGGGGAGCCTGGCGGCATCCGCAGGGCGGCATCGTGGCAGCCCGGACCCCCCGATCCCCACGGGCGGCACCCCCTGAGCTGCTGGTTCCTCCCCAGATCATGGTCGGGGAGGGCATCGTGTACTGCCTGCAGTCCAGGCTGAAGGGGCGCGCCGGTGCCGAGGGCAGCATTAACGCCGGCGGCTGCAACTTCAACTCCTTCCTGCGCCGGACCGTAAGGTTTGTGGGTACGTTGTGCCGCAGCCCGGGCAGGAGCCCTGCCCGCCGCGGGGGCTGGTCTGGGGGGCCCGGGGCTGGAGGGGATGCGGGGGCACCCCGAATGTGATACCAGGAACGCACAGCCCCACCCAAACCCCAGACAGGACCCTTCCCAGCACCTGTGGGTGCTCTGGGGCTGGGTGGCCCCCGGGTGCCCTGCGTGGGACAGGGGTGACCTGCTGTCCTGCTCCTGCCATCCCCAGGAGTCCACGTGTTCGGGCTCTGTGCCACAGCCCTGGTGACGGATGTTATCCAGCTGGCCACCGGCTACCACGCGCCCTTCTTCCTGACCGTCTGCAAGCCCAACTACACGCTGCTGGGCACCCCCTGCGACGCCAACCCCTACATCACCCAGGACATCTGCTCGGGCACGGACAAGCACGCCATCCTCTCCGCCAGGTACGTGCCGGGGGGGAGACCACGCCGCGATGCCAACCCTCCTGCCCAGTCCCAACTGCGTCCCCCGTCTCCCCTGCAGGAAGACTTTCCCGTCCCAGCACGCGACGCTCTCGGCTTTCGCTGCCGTCTACGTGTCGGTGAGTTCCCGCCTTCGGCCCCGCGCGCGCCGGCTCGGGGCAGCGCGATCTCTGTGCCGCAGGGCAGCAGCGCGCTCCTCGTGTCGGCACGTGCCCCCCCGTGCACAGACAAGCTCCACCCGACACACGTGTGCCGGTGCTGGGTGTGGGTGCGCGCACAGGTGTGCGCAGTTCCACGTGCACCCGCGAGGTCTCTGCATGGCCGGGGGCTGGGGAGGGGGGAGGCTGCAGTGCCGTGATGGCAGCGGGTGCCGGTGCCACAAGCCACAACTAACAGCCTGCTCCGGCCCCATCGTCGCCACCGCCAGATGTATTTCAATTCCATCATCTCGGACAGCACCAAACTCCTCAAGCCCATCCTGGTCTTTGCCTTTGCCATCGCTGCCGGCGTCTGTGGCCTGACCCAGATCACCCAGTACCGCAGCCACCCCACTGACGTCTACGTGGGCTTCCTGATCGGCTCCGGCATCGCCGCCTACCTGGTGGGTGCTGGTCCCCACCCTTGGGGCGGCCGCGGTTGGCTCGGGTGGGGGAGGATGCTCGGCACGGGCTGTGGTCCCCAGGGCTGGGCTGACCTCACACTTCCCCTCCCGCAGGCTTACCACGCCGTCGGCAACTTCCGCGCCCCAACGGAGAGGGTCCCGGTGCCGGCACCGGCCAAGGACGCGCTGCGGGCGCTGACGCAGCGGGGCCATGACTCCGTCTACCACCAGAACAAGTCGGTGAGCACCGACGAGCTAAACCCGCAGACGCGGCTGGAGGAGGCGGCACGGCCGGTGCCGCGGGAGAAGAACTCCCTGGGCAGCCTGAAGCGGGCCAGCGTGGACGTGGACCTGCTGGCCCCCCGCAGCCCCATGGGCAAGGAGAACATGGTGACCTTCAGCAACACCCTGCCCCGCGTCAACACCCCCTCCATGGACGACCCTGCGCGGCGCCACATGACCATCCACGTCCCCGTGGACGCCTCCCGCTCCAAGCAGCTCATCACCGAGTGGAAGCAGAAGTCGCTGGAGGGCCGGAGCATGACGCTGGCGGAGGAGGCGGTGCACGGCCGGGGCGCGGGGGACGCCGGCGAGGACGTCCCCCCCTCCCTCTACCCCACGGTGCAAGCACGCTCGGCCGAGCGGGCGGCCATGGGGCCCCGCGTCCTCATCCAGCCCCGTCCGGGCGCCTCGCAGCTGGTGCACATCCCCGAGGAGAGCCAGGCGGGCGCCGGCGGCCCGGCCGGCAGCGGGGCGGCCGTGCGGGCCAAGTGGGTGATGGTGGCGGAGAAGGGGGGTGCGCAGCGCGTGGCCAACCCCCCGCGCCTGATGCAGGTCATCGCCATGTCCAAGCAGCAGAGCATCGTCTCCGCCACCCCCAAGCACTCCGAGACGTCGTCCTCCTCCACCAGCTCCGACTCCTCCCAGTACCGCTCGCCCTCCGAGCGGGACAGCTCCAGCATCATCACCATCGACGCCCACGCCCCGCACCACCCCGTCGTCCACCTCTCCGCCGGCAACGGGCCCTGGGAGTGGAAGTCGGGGCCGAAGGGGCCGGAGGGGCCGGATACCTACGAGCTGGGCGAGATGGGGAAGGATTTCCGCGGCTTCCGCCCGGCCAGGAGCGCTGGCGTCTCCCCCGGCTCCTCCGTCAGTGACATGGAGCAGGATGAGCCACGCTACGGCAGCCTGGCCGCCATCCCGGGGGCGGCGGGGGGCGGCGGGGAGCGGGGGGATGCCCCCCCCGAGGGGCTGCTGGGCACGGCCAGCCGGGAGTCCACGCTGCGGAGGAAGCCGGCCGAGAGGGACGGGCAGGTGGACAGCGAGGTGGACCACTACTACAAGAAAATGCAAGCCAGCCGGAGGTTTAAGGACTGAGCCCCCGTTGCCTTCCCTGCGCCCGGCACCCCGATCCCCTGCCCCAGCTCAGGGGGGCTGAGGGGGGGTCTGTAATGCTGGGGTCCCTCTCTGCTTGGGGGGCATCAGGACAGGGCTGTCTTTAGCATCGGGGTGACCGAGCGGCACGGGGTCGCGGCAGAGCACGGTCACACCGGAGCCTGAGCCGCTGAGCTGCCTGCGGGACCCCCCGACGCAGGACCCTGCTCCCGCCCGGGCAGCTGGGGGGCTCGGGGGGCTCTGCCGGCCCCCCTGCCTGCAGGGCTGGGCAGCTCCAAGCACTTTTGACTTTCTTTTTCTCTCTAACACAGGTGCTGACATTTCTGAGGGGTTAATTTATTCCGGCTCTGGAAGTGTACGTCTGCTGGGGGAGCAGGGGGGGACCAAACGGTGCTGAAGGGCTTCGGGGGGGCTGGATCGAGGGGTCTTGGGGGGGCCTGCCATGGGGCAAGGGGTCCCGGCTCACGCAGGGGTTTGCGGGTGCTGGGGGGTCCTGCGAGAGCCGTGCAGGAGGGGTCGTCGCAGACCCCCACCTGCGCCACTGGTCTGTGTTGGGGGAGGACGGGGGGGACGGTGCTGGGGGGATGCCCAGGGCCGGGGCTCTGGGCACACGGAGGATGTAAATATTGCACGGGTTGAAGTAGAGGGTGGGCGTTGGGGTGGGGGCACAGGGTCCGGGCGCTGCCAGGGCTGGCTCCGGGGGGAGCTGGGGGGAAGCTGGGGCCGATCTCTGTCCCCAGGAGCAGCAGCCCTGGGCTGGGACTGAGGTTCGGGGGGGGCAGGGGGGTCTCCAGGCTGTGAGCGCATCTGTCAGCCAACGGCCGGAACTCTGTGGTTTGAAAAGCAAATAAACGTGTGGATGTTCGCGGGCTGGGCAACTTTGCTTGGGGGGTGCTGCTGGTCCCACGGCTGCGGGGGGGCAGGACCGGGGCTCGCCGGCATCGGCGGGGGCTGCTCGGGGCAGGCGAGTGCCGTGGTCTGGCGGCCAGGAGAGCCCCAGCGCTGCCCAGGGCAGGGCTCAGCGCAGGCATGTGGGCAGCGGCGTGAGCGGGGGGCCCTGCCGGAGCCCGTGCAGCGGCTCGGCAGCCCGAGGGCGAGGGAGGGTGTGATGCTGCTCATGCACGGTGTGACCCCCCTCCCCCGGCGCCCACGCCCCTCCGAAATGGGCTCCGAGTCCTTCCCCACCCCTCCGTGGGCCCCGTGAAAGCCCTTCCAGGCTCCCCAGCCCGTTAACCATCAGGCAAGCACCAGCAATTCTGTTACTACAGCGCGATGCGTGACCACCCGTCGGCCACCCCCGGGGCGAGGAAGGGGCTGCGAGCCACGCCAGGCACTCCATCACACCCCGGGGACATGGGGGGCCGCGTGGCCCTGGGGCCTCGCTGCCACGTGAATTGTCCTGCAAAGCCCCGGGGACAAGGGGCCCAGCGCACCCAGACCCCTCGCCGTCCTGCTGCCGTGCAGGAAAATGCCGCCGCTGCAGTTTCCCGCCGTGTTGCTGTGGCAACGTGGGATCCGGCGCCGCGCTGGGCTCCCGCATGTCGCCGCCAGCAGCGGCACAGCCACGAGGCCTGGCGACCCCCCGCCGGTGCCCTGCCCCAGCGCAGCGGCCGGCGGAGCCCCGGCAGGGACGATGCCAACCCAAGGGCAAGGGCCAGGACCAGCGGCGAAGGCGGCAGCAGCGGCGCGGATGCACGTTGTCATTTGGTGTCCTCCCATGCCGCTGCCTCCCCCAGACCCGTCCCCATATGGTGGCGGCGAAATCCTGCACGAGCCAGCCCCGGCGCGGAGGAGCATCTGCTCCCGTTTGTCACGGCTTCTAAGTCACCCCAGGGAGCCGCGGCCACCCACCGCACGCAGCCTTCCTGGGGGAGAACCGGGGGCAGCCAGGGGAGGGGGCTGCCAGGGGAGGGGGCCGCAGCAGGCAGAAGAGGTGGAAAAGCAGCCGAAGCGTAAGGGGGCAGAGCAGGAGCGCTGCTACGCCGCTCTTGTCCGGCGGGCCGAGGCACGGCTGCTCGGGGGGGCCGGCCGGCAAGGGCACGCTGGCAGCGGGCAACTGGGCTGGCAGCCCCCAACCCGCCCCTATTTACAGCAGCTCCAGAGCACCATGGAGTTGCGGCTGGTTTTGCTCCTCAGCCCCGAGGAGCTGCCACCGAGCAGGGGCTGAGCCCCATGGTGCCGCTGCCGGAGCCCTCCCGGCCCAGGCTGCGGCGGCAGGGCCAGCCCCCGTCCCCCCAGAACGAGGGCGACACGCCGATGGCACAAACTGCCACTGGCACAAACCGCCGCTGCCAATTGGATTAACGGTGGATATCCCAAAGCCTCTGCCTTGCAAACATATGGATTATCCAGCATAACCCCCACTCGGTGCTGGAGAAGCCCCCTGGGGATTAGCAGGAGGATTGCTGGCAGCAGCTCGAGGTGTGGGGGGCTGCGGCACGGGCAGCGGCGGGTCGTGCCTGCCCGGTTAATGGGTTGGTGAGCTGGGGGGTCCAACACCATCCGGCAGCAGCACGAGGGCCACGGTGCTGCAGGCTGCTGCGCCCAGCCTTGGTGCGGGTGACCCAGGAAGGTGAAGCGGAGCCATCAGCAACAGCCAAGGCCGGCTGGCACAGGGGCCACGCTCTGGCAGCCGTCGGGGGGGGGAAGGGAGGATGTGGAGGGCTCACATCCCACCAGCCTCACGCCACCACCGCTCTCACGGCTCATTGCGGTGAGCGATGGCGTCACACGCCGCTTCACGCTGCCTCTGACCCAGTGGTTTCCATAGCAACTGTCAGCCCCACTCCTGCAGGCCCCTGCCTGCACCCCCAGCACCCGCTGCCACTGTGCTTGGGGGCCACACGGTGCCCAGGAGGGAGCGGCAGCATCCTCCTCCTCCTCCTCCTCCTGCCCCTGGCGCCCACCCAGGGCTGCAGAGCACCCCTGCCCGGGGCTGCAGGCAGGAGGAAGAGGAGACAGGGTCCCAAGGGGGCTGCCAGCCCCCATCTCATCAACCCCCGCACCCCGTGGCAGGGGACCGGGCAGGCAGGGCACCAGGCCTGGCTGGCAGCTGCAGGAGGGGCTCTCGGAGAGCAGGCAGGGATGGGCAGGACCCCCCCAGGTGTGACCAGGAGCCGTGCCCGGCTTTGTGACGAAGGGCTCAGCCCTGCATCCAGCCCTGCCACCACCGACAGGCACCGCTCCCCCCCGCCCTTCACTTGCCCCCCCGGGCCCGGGTACGCGCTTTGTGAGGAGCGGTCACCTCATTAACCCAGCTCAGTGGCTAATTGCTCCTGGAACCCTGGCCATAAATACAGATTCCCTTAGAGCCTGTGACATGCCAGCATCAGACTGGAGGGACGGCTGCCATGCCGGGGCAGGATGAGGGAGCAAGAGGGGGGAGGCGCTTTCCGAGGCTGGGGGCCTCGAGGCGACACCGCTGCGCGAATGCGGTCCCCCAGCCTCTTCCCACGAAGAGCCGCCGCTTCGCTCCGCTGCTCCGCGGGGGGGAGCAGCCCCGGGGGCCCGCTCCCTCCCATAGGGCGCCCTTGGAGCCGTTTACGCGGCGCAGGCCGCCCCTGCACCGGGGAAGGCGCCGCTGGCTCTGGGGGACGCTGGCTCCGGGGGCAGGGCTGGCGGCGCATCCCCTTCCTGTTCGGCACCGGCCTTCCAGAGGGGGTTTGCTCTGCCACGAGCTTCGTGCCCTCGCGCCGGGTGGGAGCAGGAAGAGCTGTTCGGGCAGGGGGCTGGCGGGACGGATACGCACCCGCCAACAGCTGCCCGGGCTGCTGCAAGTCGGCATTTCCCCATTAAAGACGCTTTTAGAGACACTCCCTCCAGCGTGGGGCAAAATGGCCTCCTTACACGCACAGGCAGGCGCCAGCTCTGGGGGGCAGGTGAGCACAGACGCTCCAGCACCCACAGGCCCCGCCGCAGCCCCGTGCCCTCCCGTTGGCATGGTGGCGGTGGGGGCACGCAGGGGGCTTGGAGAACACCGCGGCCTGGCCGTGCCGGGCCCCACGGGGGCTCGTGGCACGGGAAGGGATGGGGCAGCAGAGCCAGGGCAGGATCCATCCTCCTGCCAGGCAGCTGCCACCGTTTCCATGGCGACCCCACCCGCAATCGATACTTGCTTTGCCTGCAGCCCAAGCAGGGAGGCCGTAATTACTGCACCAGGCAGCTAATTAGCAATTCTTACTCGTGGGATGGGCACAGGGTCCTCCCGGCCAGGCGCTGGGAGCCCGCTCCTGCCGCCATGGCGCCCCGTCCGTGTGCAGCCCATGGCGTCGCCAACCCCCCGAGGCCCGGGACAGCAGCAGGCTCACCCCAGGTGAGTGCGAATGCCCGAGCCTCCAGCCTCCAGGCGCGGGTACACACCTTGTAACTCGCTCAGCGCACACAGCTTGGCATTACTTTCACAGCAGCATGGAGGCAGGCGAGGGAAGAGGCAGCCGTTACAAATCCTATTACACTTTCAAGGAACAACAGTGATGCCTTTCAGCAGCCCCAGGCTCCTGCCGGACCCCCCTCAGTAACCTCAGAGGCTGAAGTCTGTACCCAGATGCCGACAAAATAAGCTCACGTTTAACACCCGTGTGCTCAGCACAAAGGGAACGAGGCCGAAGGACAGAAAACAGCAGGGCCACAGAAGCAACAGCTCAGTATTCTTAGTCTTTCTGTCCCTGGTGCCCGGGGTGCCCCAGGGCCTGCGCTGCGGCACTGCTCCCCTCCTTTCTCCAAGGCCGGCCAGCCTACGGGAAGCCAGCGGCACAGCACGCCGGCTGCCAAGCTCTCAGGGCTCGGCTGCACGCTGAGGGCCCAGGCTGGGCTCTGGGGGAGCGCACCCCATTTCTCCCCTACCAGTGGAGCCACCCGGCTGCCTTTCCCCCTCCCCACGAGTGCCGTCATTCGCCTGTAAGCACCAGCTCCCGCTGCTTCCTTTTGGGAGCCCTGTGCCCAAAACCCCAGCCCTACCTCCCTGGCACCCGAGTGCGTGCTGGTCTGCATCAGGGAACGTTTACTTCTGGAAAGGAGTTTTAAGGGTGTTGGGCACACAGCTGGGAAACCAAACCTCTGTAACCAGACAGCCTGCTCCTGGGGGACCTGCCTGCCACCCAGGCATGCCCAGCAGGGCTGGGGTAGCGGCACACGAGCGTAACCCACAAGAACCAAAATAATCCTTTGTACCACTTCTACAAGAGTCAGAACAGGAGCCTCACCTGCTCCGACTGGATGTGAGCTGCACTACACCATCCAGCGAGCCAGAGAGCTTCGACACATCTAAAGCACAAAACTACAGACAATATTACGTATTTGACTTGAAAGTGGGTTATTTCATGGATATTAGCTAGAACATATGGAAAGTTTAGGAACATGAAGTAAAACAGTGTTGGAGGGTGACAAAGGCAGAGCATCAGTTAGGGCCCTACAACCTCATACCTCTGAACTTCACTCAAGTGTTGAAGGGCTGGAGCATGAGCAGCTGGAAGGGATCCGTGCCACAGCCACCCTTCCAGGCTTAGCCCAGGCTCATCACCCCTCACTCTGCAGAGATGCTAACAGGGACAAACACTCTGCCAGCCCAGAGGTATGTGAAGAGTCAAAGTTATATAAAATGAGGCAGCTGAAATTATATTAGAAGGAAAAATCAGAAGCAAAATAGGCACAATAAAAAGATAGGAAAATCAGAAGCAAAGAATACAGAAGAAATTTATTGAAAGCACAAGTACAGACTGGCCAATAACTGCTTTCTACAATCTGAACAGTAAATAATGGAGCTACAGAAAGGTACAAAGGTTGTTATAAAATAGTTTTAATTTCATTTCTTTTTGCATTACAAACATTCTTTGAAAGAGGCAATGGAATTCTGATGTTGTGTATGCTTACCCTCCCCACCCCACCTTCCACAATACTGAACCTGTAATAGCTGTTATCAAAATATACAATACATCTGTTCACCATAAAAAACTGGGTTTTGCTGCCCCCTCATGTCTTACAACAGGTATAAAAAAATTATAAATATGTACACCCTTTTGTTACTCACATTCTTTACATGCAAACACAGGGATCCAAAGGAAAAACCCACAATTGCCTGGGTTCCAGGGTTACCTCAATTCATTTGCTTGCATTTTGCAAAATATATATAGCCTGTGGGTTGACCAAATCAATGTTAAAGGCCACCAGACAGGTTTCATTCCAATAAGCCTCTTCCCAGTGTCTTGGGTGAGGTTGATTGAATGCAATTAAAGGTTAAACCACAGCTGTTCCACTCGGGCTACGCATGGATCCTCACAGGGTAGTGCTGCCTGTGGCATACTCGGGAGCACCAGCCGGACGCCAGTGCTCCCTGGCTGCAGGAGGAACAGATTTTTCACTCCGGAAGGAAGGGAGATGAGCAAATTAACTCTGACAACAACTACCGAGACACCTGAATTTGCCCCCCTGAACATAAGATGCTGGCAAGGAAACAGAGCTTTCTGGAGAAGCAGATCACAAGGCTTCATTAACAGGCTTACTCAGATTTAGAGGTAACTGAAACCAGTGTCTGTCTACTCAATCAGCTGAACATTTTCTCAGCTCATCTGGGGCAACACTTTCATTGAAGATGGTGTCACCCTCCTCAGCCACAAGCCGAAGACTAAGGCAGACAAGGATTACCAATCTCATGCCAGCAACCCAAGCTGAACCCTCACTCAAACTTCACACACTTCTCCAGCATAATTCACATCCTCAAGAGTTCAGGGAGGAACTAAGAAAAGTTAAGACTTTTCCAAACACTCAGTGCTAGGCACGTCAAGAGCTCCCACACTAAGCAAGGAAATCATAACTTGCAACACTAAGACAATTAAAAAACAAACTTTGGTCCACAATTTGCAGAAAAACCCTGAAAAAAAGTACAAGATTCTTGTTATTTTGCATCCGAACAGGTTGCAGGTTAGAGGGAAATGTAAGGCAACATCGGATTACACAAAATAGAAGGCAGAATGGCCCAGGAAAGAGTTGTAAGCCAGAAAAAAAAAAAACAGTTGTATCATTGGGAAAAAACAATCTGCTGCATTCTACTTTTAATAAATTCCCTTCCTATAACTTAAAACATCTGGGCTTATAGGTTAAAAAGGTAAAAACTTTAGCCTGGGTCCTCTTACTTAAATTCACAAGCTATTTGTGCTTGTTATCTCACACACTTTGCTTTAAAAATCTGCTTTGCTTAACACGTTTTATCGACTTCATTACATTACTCATCCTCAGTCATGACCTCAGCCTGATAACTAAATTCCTGCCCTACAGTTTCAATTACAAAAAAAAGAAAGTACAGTATACAAGGGTAATACGACAAAGGAGTAAATTTAGATTACGTTTATACCATCTTATCATTCTATAAAAAGGTACTTAAACTATTTCTTTTGCATATAAAGAGATTAGAATATTTGGTCAACTGGAAATATTGCTAGGCACAGATGACAGCAACGGCATCAAAAGTATAATACAAGAATTAAAACAAAAGCTCAAATGCTGAAGACATGCTATAAGAATGATGGCAGAGCTACATTGGTCTTGTTAATCTCAAATTAGGGGCACGAAGGTGACTCACATGAACACCTTTCTAAATGTGGGATATCCAATAACTCTTCAAATCCTAGCCAAGTATTTAGATATATATATATACACACACAATTTTGACAAATTCGTAATGATTCGTCTTCACAAGTGTCCAACAGTGGTTCATTTCGTATCTTGATCAATGCTCTTGTGAAGGGCAGAGCCTGTTGACTTGCTATCAACAATGGAATGTAATTTGGTCTTGGGAATGCTTCCCCACCCAGACCTTTCTGCTTAGCCTGAATGTTGCGGACAAAGGATCTTAAATAACTCCCACTTGACGGTTTGCAGATGGTGATAAACCACAAGCAGATTGAAAGTGGCATGAAGACACATGATACTACGCAGATTGAGACATTTCACGGACAGTGGGATACAACTGCCTGAAGAGTCAAAGCCCAATATTTTCTTTATCCACTTTGCCAGCTTCACTTGTCCTTCACTACAACAAGCTGATCCAGTAAGCTCACTCATTCCCCTCAACTCTCCCAATCCACTCCCTACAGTTCAGATGTTTTCCCCAAAGAAGTAAAAGGTTTAAGGCACAGGATAGCAGATGCACAGTTAAGGTAGGATCAATGCAACTTAATTTTGTACTGGGTGAGTTGGGAGCTCCTATATACCATGCATTTTGCAAAATCTTGACTCAAAGGCGCTAAAGTGAATTTACACAGTGGTTTTAGGTCTTTCAAGGCATGGATGGGTAAAGAAAATAAAAAAGGCATCAATGTGAAACCTGATAAACTTGTTAGGATCTGCTTTTTGGGGGAGAAGGAGCAGAAGGGGAGGGGAATTTCCCAGAGCAGGTTCCAAAGTGTAAACTTTAACTTGTGATTTTTATTTGAACAGTCAAGATTGTTACCCATCACCGCAAGGTCAGCAATATGAATTAGATTTAATTTTTTTTTTTTTAAAAACCGGTAAACTGATTTCTCTTTAAAAAAATAAAATCTCTGGTCTTTTAAGGTCACTTCAGCTGCATTTTTAAAGTGGCTTTTTTTCTGGAATGATGGAAGTTGAAACCCAAGCGTTCAGCCTTTTAAGGTCAAGGCTGAACCCAAGAGGTTTTAAGTCAAGTCCATTTTGTCTCACGCCTTCCAAAGCATTAAATGGTGGACTTCGAGAAGGACACGCGCAGGTGATGATT
Source organism: Phaethon aethereus (assembly GCF_964289735.1). NCBI lineage: Eukaryota > Metazoa > Chordata > Aves > Phaethontiformes > Phaethontidae > Phaethon > Phaethon aethereus. Next base: position 5,640,094 of record NC_138602.1, read on the forward strand.
CTCACCCAGGTCATGATTATGGAGGTCAATGAGTGATTGAATGGCTTCTTCCACAGAGCCCATCTGGATCAGAGCCATTTTACGGTCCTTCCTGACAAGACAGAAGTTTAAGTCACATGCAGTACGACCATGAGCAGAGTTTGCCTAACTCAATGCAAGTTTTCTTACCTAGCACTCAACAAGGCCAGCAGAAAATTAACTACCCAGGTAACTGCAATACACTTTCTTCTTATATGGAAGAGCATATCTACATGATAAATATGCATAGCCAAACTTCTCACACAGTTACCTTTGTTTTCTTCATCAACTCATACTCACCATGCACTCAATCCAGGGTTAATCTGGAATTCTTTATTCCAGAGTCAAATGCTACGTTAGGGATGATTCTGCTCACTCTTCACCTAGCCTGAGCTGCAATTTGACCAGAACTAAGTGCTTCTACCCTTCTTGTACTGAAAAGCCCGGTGTGAGGACCAGACATAAGAGAAAACACTTACTGGAAGAATTTGAATCCTTTGACCATCCCACCATTGCTTGAAAATAACATCTTAAGGTCTTCTTCAGTTATTGACGGTCTGAAACAAACAGTTTTTCCAGTCAAATGTATGTTGACAGACTGAATTAATCTCCAAAAGCCAATTATCAGAGTCTTTTCTACATCCTCTACCAGTAGCTTCTTGGACTGAGGAACAACAGGAAGATGGATGGGCAAGCTTTCCTTGGGCTAGCAGCAAAAAGCTGACCATATTTACTCTCACATTGCATTTGTGAGCATTTTTATTATCAGCCATGCAGAAACTCTTCATGCGGCTACTTACGGAATATTGGACAGATGAAGAGTGGCAGAAGGGGGAAAGATGTTTTGGAAATTTTTGGAGCCTGGTTTCTTGAAACGATGTAGAGGAGAATTTCCATAGTCCTTAGTCAGACCTTGATCTTCCTGTCCCTCGCGGGGAAGCTGTACCGTCTGATGCTTGGACAACGTTATACGGATTGGCTTCCCATGAAGCTTCTGACCATTTAAATGACTCATGGCTGCAACAGTTAAAGACAGCACTGACTACAATAGTATTTTACAGTTTTGTTCAGACATTTAAGTCAAAGCTAGAATTCCATTCTAGTTCTTCCCTGCACAGATGCCACATCCTCCAGGAACTCCACGACAGGCATGGTTACTACGCCTTCTTGCATTGTTTATTCTATTTTCCCTCTAGATTATCTTGCACAGAGGAACCATACTTTTCCAGAGCTGTCCCAAGTCCATACTACATACGCAGGCAAGCAATTAAGTGCATGGACACATTCAGGTTTTGGGTCTTTTTTTGGAAGAGAAGAAAGTACTGATATTACAGCTTTAATTACCCATTAGGTCTCTATGCTAACAGTCTGATACTTTTAAGCTTGCTTACCAAGCTGGGCCTGGTTTCCATCAGCCATCTGAACTAGGGCATTCTCTTTCTTATTAAATAAAATCTTCACCCTCTGCACATCACCATAGACTCCTTCAAAAAGCGAGGAAACAAGAATAGTCTTAGGTAGGTGAAAAAATGAAGTCTCATTCAACTTAGTATTAGCTAATCAATCCAACAGCAAAAACATTCATTCACAACCAGAACTGATCTCATTCCAACCATGGTTACTTATTCTGCTCTAATTAAGGAAAATTCTTATATAGCAGAATAACAATGGAACAATACATTAAAGAAAAGATACTGGGTTTCAGCAAAAAGCAAAAATCTTACTGCCAGAAGACTGGACAATTTAGCATGCTATCACAATTTAAAACTCTTATAAAAAAGACATGCAAAGCAATAAACCATGCATAACTGAACATAAAATAAAGGCAAACTAAATTAAATAGCAAACTAAGTAAACAATGTAAAAATGAAATTATGCATTCAAAAAATGGCAAACTGCAAACTGTACATTTTTGACGTATCAAAAAAGTAATCTCAAATAAATGAAAAACAAGGTAATAAAAAGTGTGAATAATAACATACCGAAAAGAATAAAGAGGCATTGGGGTGTAACTCTCTTTAGAGAACAGCAGAGCAAGGCAGCGGAGGGACAGGGAAGAGGTAAGGAATCGAAGGGGAGAGCGAGGTTGCACAAATCGTCCACAACGAGGAAGGGCAGAGTCCCCGCAGGAAATGGCGAAATTGGTTGATGGATGATGAAGTTTTCAAGATGGTTAATATTGAAGGGCAGGTTGGTTTCCGAAGAGCAGGGTTTTTTTTTTTTTTTTGGAAGGGGAATGTTTTTATTTTTTGTTTCAAGCAACAACAGGAAGCAGAAGTACCGTGCAGTCAGTTGGCAAAGAAATTCCGGATCAGGGGAAGAAAAAAAATTCAGGGATGGGGAGAAAAGAAAAAAGTAGCAAAAAACACAGGTCAGTAAATACATAAGGAAATATGTAGTGTTCCATCAGTCAGATTTATAGACTTCTACATACAATAACTTGTTTACAGAAACAGTTAATAGGTTTTGCCTAGTGGAACACAATGATAAAGAAAAAGACATTTTTACTTAAGATATACAAAGAAGTAAGAGACAGTATCACAACAGAGTGACTTCTACAGGCTTTAATATTGAATTAAATTGCAATGGTACTCCATAAAATTTCACTAAAAGTATTTTCTCTGATTACAATAATTTCCAAGAAATGACTCCATGGATCAAGTCAAAAACACAGCTGTATTTGCTGCTTTAGGACCAGTGACTATGGGAAGCAATCCATATTGCAATACTTAGCTGTAACAAAACAAGGAGAGTCCAATTTAGATACCAATCACTGCCTTCAAAGCAAAAGATTATCTGGATGAGCAGCTGTACCACTACAAAAAACCTCAAAGGTCTACTAGAAGAGCTTGCTGCAAAGAAACTTGGTACCTCATTTGCAACAGAAGTCTATTCCCTTCCATATCTCTGTGGCTTGACCTCACCATGCAGAAACCCAGAACTGCTGTTACTCAGCCAGAAAGGCAGGAAAAGCATCTCTGCTCCCAGTGACAACACTAGCTTTGCATGCAGACAAGAGTCTGCATTCAAACTAAAAGCCAATGCAAGATGAGACACACAGGCTTCTTACACTCATCATGGAAAGGAAAAATGGAGTAATTTCAGTTTCCATGATTCCAATTCAGAAAAAACCTTATACATTATCATACAGTAGTCACTCCAGAGAAATACTGTCTCTTAACTAACTGGTTGTGGCACAGGTAAGTTTCTACAACACTGATTATACAGGCAATGGAAAAAGTTTCAGGTCTGTTAGTTCACAGCTTCAGTACAAGTATCAAAGTCTCTCTAGCCCAAAGATAAGCTGGATGGATAGTGAAGAGCTAATCAAAAAATACAAGGCATGAAATAACTGCTCGCTCTTACTTAAACAAGAACCGTGCACACCATTCAGACACTGCTCAGAGCTCTGAACACGTGCAAATTAAACAGAGGTACAGCACAGTCCTTTGTCCTGTCACTGCCATCCAGACAAGGCAAAATCATCCCAAGAAACACACACATGACAGTATCACACTGGTAGAGAATAACTATGCCAGCTCTTAATGTTTAAGGCTTTTGTCTGAACAGCAAGTCATTGGGACCAAGCAAGAGACGACAGTTCCTGGAATGGCAAGAGAAGTTCCTAGGTAGAAAGAGCAACTCATCCAAACCAACAGCTGTATCAGTCCCTGCCATTATTTCATGCCCTGTAGAAAATAGTAATGACAGATAGAGTAGTCTGAAATACTGATTCAATTTGTTCATCTTATCAAGAGTTAAATATTTTGATCATTCATCACATCCAGGCTTCCCCTTTGATGCAAAAGAGGTTTTGTGGTTACTCTGACATCACTAGTGAGTCTTATAGCTTTGCAAAGTAGTATTAACTTGTGTGCACAGTCCAACCAGTTAAAGTGTTTTTCAGCAGAGACTCATCATACTCTACTGCACACACTAGAAGATTCTACACTTTCAATCCAACAAAGAGCCAAAAGCTGACTAAAGAAAAATTCAAGATGCACATATCAAATTCTCTCATGATGCTGTCTTTCATTAAAGAAGATTTTTTTTTCAAATATTACTTGCTTTATTTTTAAAGAAACCCAAATAGTTCAACTCACTAAGTTAGGTGGAATTGAAAATGTAAACCGTGAGCTGTTAAGGGGTTTAGCTAAGGAAAAACTTCCAGGAATCTTGGAAAGGGAAAATGTGCAAGCACATGGCAGAGGAAATACTGCACAGGTACAAAGTCAAGCTGGCAGCAGTCCAGACACTACACAGAAAGAGCAAAGGTCAGAATGAACTCTCTCTGTAGTTCTGAATTAATGTATTAAAAACTAGAACATGCTAAGGAAAAGAAAGAATGGACATGACTATTCTGTGACCCAAATGACACTATTCCATGGGAATGGCAGGGAGACTCCAAATAAAAGAGGGAGCAAGGGACAGGCATTGTAGTCTTTATGGGACAAGAGCAGGCAGGCAGCATCCTTGGCTTTGAACCAAAGAAGAGCAAGATTATAATTTGAGATGGACTTTCTCATTTCCCTTCAGCAACTAGAGTACTGATCTGCTTTGAGTTTTAGAGTTGGCAGAGCACATCATCTGCTTTTCTAGTTTTGCTGTTTCCTTTAGGATACAGTAGGATTTCACTTTCCATGAGTTTCAGCCCAATCTGTGTTCAGAAAGTGAAAGCAGAGGTAACAGGAAGGAGAAAAAAAGTAAAGTTAGGACTCGACTAACCTCAGGATTCAGATTGCTAACCAGCAGAACAGAGTTCCCTGCCCCAGTGAGGCCGGGAATGGCAATCCGTCCTGCTGCAGCCGCTGCAGCTGCTGCTGATGGGATAGCCAAAGGAGCTAGTGCTCCATGAACATTTGGAACTGTCAGGCCTGGAAATTAAAGAATATTAACCAGTAAAGAAAATAACAGCACGTACTCTAGTGTATTTGCTGCACCAGAAGGGAGAACAGCACACCTTCTGTAACATGCAAATAACCATTCAAAACACAGTGACTGTATATTCTAAGACCAACAGGAGCCTCCAATTCTGGTGCTGCAGGAAATGTTTCAATTTCTAGTAGTATTTGCTCTTGCAGTGCCTGGTGCTTAACAGGTGCCTCTCAGCACTACTGTGTTGACTACAATATTTTGCATGTTTCACAAGAAGCAGAATCAGCACAAAGCCTCAGCTCTGTTGGTGAAGGAAAGGTATCACAAACAGTGCATTTTTACGGGTCTTTCCAACCAGTGCATGCCAAAAACACTTTGTTCTTTAACCATGCATATAACAATCAGATACTGTATGCTACCATCAGCTAACCTCTTCTTGAATGGAGAAACATTAAAGTTTTATTTATACACATTTCTAGGTTGCTCACAGTAACAGCTGGCATCTCACTATTAGCCCTCCAAAGGGAAGAGCTTTAGAGTTCAAGAAACAATTGCTAGTAATCAATTAAAATTACTTCTCAAAGTGGCATTGTCTATTTCCCCAACAGGACAGGATATTATCAAAACATTAATGGTTCAACAGTTTGATCTGTATTTGTTTGTCATAAGCAAGGGAATTCCATCAAGTTACAAGAAAGTCAACATAGTTTGGTACACTATGAAAAACAAAGCAAAAATTTAGTCTAGCACTCCAATGAGTGTATTTAAATACTTAGGGTTTAGGTGCTGATCACAGACACTTGGCTACTTCTGTAAATAGCAATAATTTGTTACCTGTAATATGAGCTGTAAATGTCACAGTGCAACTGCAACAGTGTATGTAGTCAGGTTCATGTTTAAATACTAGCTTTACTCAAAATATTTAGGAAAAAATGGACAAAGATTCCTTGCTTTTGACTACAAGCAAGTTCCTAACCTCTGCAACCACGAGGAAATCTGAAATACAGAGGGTTTGATCTCCTCCCCCATCTCCCCCAGTTATTTTAAAATACCGACTTTACTGTCTCTCCCATCCTGCTACTCATGTTTTGTTCTTGCCACTGGGATATTGCCTAGCCAGACATGCTACCACTGCACACTTGCATTCCTGGTTGAGATTATCTGCTGAAATACCATTCCCTTTCATGCCTAAGTGCCAGTGACTAACTCCAACAAAAATATCGCTACTTAGCTTTAAGACATCAAGATGCTTCAGCAACAGAAAACCTATATAAAATTTCAACTTACGAAATACAGTACCTGCAGCCTGAGGAATTGCAAAAGTAGGAGGAAAGCCAGCTCCCGCATATGGAGAAGCAGAGATTATTCCTGGGGCACCTGGGAAAGATATACAGATTGTACAAAGACACCCAACAGCAAGATTACTCTAGACTTAGCTGGAACGTCAATATTAGCTGTCCTTCAATATAAGCATTTAGTTAGACACTAAACCCTAACACATAAACAGTAAATCAAAAATGCCTCTACTGTAACATCAAACTTCAAGAAATAACAGAAACGATACCTCCTCTAATTCTGCTGTTCTGAAACAGCTATTAGAATATAGCTGTTGACCAGAATACAAGCTAGTAGCTCCTGTAACCGTTTCACCACAAGACAGTTTTCAAAGTGTAGGCTATAACACCCCTAATTATCCCCAAGTCCATACTGTAGGCAAAACAGCAGATGGCACTAGAAATACGGACAGCTGGAAAACCTTAAAACAGTCCTCACCTAAACGGAGAGGAGCTGTCAAAGCAGTAGCATGCACCCACGGCCATATGTTCCTACTAGTATTTTGCACTAGTCTGATTCAGTGGTTCCCAAATTCTCCTCATTAGTCACACCGTATTCCAAAATTTTGTATGAGCAAATACACCAGGATTACACCTCCTCCCCTTCCCCAACTGACACACACATCAGTCACATTTGTCCTGCTCCCACTTCAAGAGTTCTCACCAAAAGCAGCTGCCATGGTCTGATCAAGAGAGGGCTGGTTATCCCCAGAAGGTAGGTCTGGTCGTGTATAATCTCTGCTCTTATCGTTATTGTATTTTACATTGAGACTCGTGAGCTTTGAGAAATCTATGCGCAGCGTACAACAGGCATTGTAGATATTCTGTCCATCTAAAGACTGCAAGGAAACAAACCATTCTTCATCCAAGATGCATTTATACTAAGATCACAGCAGCAAGTCTCTGAAGAGAGAAGGTGTTGCATCACCCCAGGTACCAGTGTGTATCTTCTGATGGAGCAGGTATCTTGCTTTGTGTGGAAAAAGCACTGCTTCATTTTATCCCCTTCAGCATTCACCCACGTTAGCAGTACTGCTCTTGGTGGGGAAACTCCCTCCCACTCACACATGTGATCTACCATTAGGGCAACGTTTGCGTAAACCTAGTATGACCACCAAATACTCCAAAATGTTCGTTTCTAACATTGATCCTAGATTAATAAAAGCAAGCCTAAAAGTTAAAATAATTCAGGTGTTTAAGCGCTGCAAGCTTACTACTCACCAGTTTGGCATGCTGAGCACTCACTGGGTCAGCATATTGTAACAGGGCCTGAAACTGGTTGTTCTTCGTGAATGTAATTATTTTCAAGACTGTACCAAATTTGGAAAAAATCTGCAAGATAATATTTGCATACCTTGTTATCTCATTTCCAATAAGTTAATTTCATATTGATCTCCATTATTAGAAGCAGAAACAAAAGTTATCCTTTCATCTTGTTAGCCTTCCAACTTAAAAAATTAAGGTTTTAGACTGTATCGTGGGAGTTGTTTATCTAACCTGATGCCATGATGCAAGTTAAACATCAGGGTGACGGAACTGCCCCCTTAATAACGTTTACTTGTTCTGAATTCTTACACAGGAAGATTCACATACACCTTCACAAACTGGAACTTTTCCAAGAATTTTAGGGATTCTTAAATGCAGTCAAGCTTGCATTTTAAACATGAAGATAAAATTAAGCAACCACAGCAGAAACTTTCCAAACAGGCTACTGCCTAAATGACTCCTGGACACAGTATTTGTTTCCCCCTACTCTCACACAAGGGCATGTAGCAGCTACTTCTGCTAAATCCTAAACAGAACTTGAAGAGCTGTCTTGAAAACATAAATATTTGTCCCTTGCACTGTACCAGACTGTAATCCAATTAAAAAGGACCAGCATTAAGTCCCTGGAAATTAAAAGTCTGGCCAGACTGAGGCCAAAAATAGGAAGAATTTTGTGTAGGTGTCAGGGTGTCCAGAAAGTAGACATTTGACAGCTATGTTCAGAACTTGAATTATAGAGATTAAAAAAACCACAAGTTGTTAGAATAGACATTGCAAATACAACAATTCACTATTTGTTGCTACCCCTTCCTCCAGGACAACCTTCAAGAAGTTGTGGTGACATGTTTTACCTGATGCAGAACATCTAGAGTGACAGGATAGAAGAGATTCTCAACAATGATCCTCAGGACAGGGCTCTGGCCAGCCATCGCCATTCCTGCATCTACTGCTGCAGCAGAGGCTGACAGCGCTAGGTTTCCAGACTGAACAGAATTCACTGCTTGCAAAGCTGCTTGGGCACGCTGCAGAACCAAACATTCTGTTAGACCAACGCTTCTACTTACAAAAATACACATTCAGCTTTTCTTGAGCTTCCTATCAGCAAACTACTAGCAGAACTCAACAGTTAGCAGAACAACAGACAGCAATTTACTGTTCCTAGGGCTGGGGATGCAATGACTTTAGCATGTTTTAAATATGAACAATACAGGCCACCCCAACCAGTAAGAGCAATGCAAAAACACATAAAATATGAAATACTTATGCTTCTGCCAGAACCTTGCTCAGCATCTACTGATGCAGCAAAATTATTCCATTGTTCAGAAAAAAGGAAAAACTAGGCTCTTCTGGGGTGAAACGCTATCTCCAGAATACTACAGAAGCTGACAAGACTGAAAGATTAATGCACATCTGTGATAGGGATCCAGGAGTGAAAACTGACTCGGAGTTTTCCTGCAGTCCCTCTCACACATGTAACATTCACTGTTGTGCCTCAGATTCTGGCTTTGTTGGATGTACCAAATAGTAGCATTTCATCTGCACGGCATTAGATGCCCTGATCCTGATGAAAGTCAGCCTGAAAAGTGAGAGGAGGCAAACTGAAGGTACTCGGCAGCCACCCCTGATAAGGAGGCACAAGTAACTTGAACTTCTTTCCAGCGTTCCTGTCCTGAAAGACTGCCAAGAGCAGTTGAGCTGAAAAAGGGAACTTTTTACCCTATGCAGAACATACCTTGCACAGGAATTCTAGACAGCCCAAAGTCTTAAGAACTACTGCGTTCAAGTGCTGCCTACCTCAAAGCTAGTACTTACCAGCTGCAGACACAAGTTTTGCCCAATCAGCACTTCATTCTATACAAATCTTTCAAGTATTAGAAACAAACATCCTAAAGGACTAGACATTAATCAAGTCTTTAGACAGGTATTCAGTTACTGTTTCTAAAGAATGCTAAAGCACCAATTCTCATGACCTCATTCCCTATGCATTTTCTTCCCAGTTTTAGCAGCTCATTTAACAGTCTCTGAGACTTTGGATAAAAGCTATTACAGGAGTTCCTTATTCCGTAAGCTAGAACCTCCACTTTGATAGATAAAACAAATCTCAAAATCATGCCAGGCCCACACCAGCAGCAGAAATCAAAACAGTAGCAAAGAACTGTCTGTCCCTCCCACCAGTATGACAATGGAAAGAACAAAAACTAACTGCTTGGTTTGGAGAGTTGTCTGTCTTAAGCTCCTTGTGGTTGGAGAACTGAATATAGATGGGCTGGCTTCGAAGGACTGGAGTGACGGTGGTGTAGTAGTTTACCATGGTGTTGGCTGCCTCCTCCGTATTCATTTCTATGAAAGCCTGTGCAGAAGTCAAATCCAACACTGACATATTACCAAAGTGGCTCACACTAGGAGACAGCATTAACACGTACAGCATCACACGACTGATAACCTTAGGAGGAACTTCCTGTTGAGTTTTAACTATATTTCATTTTCACAACTGCAGTTACATGCAAGTTTTTTTGTACACAGAACTGTTTAAGAACCAACTGTACGTAGAACAAATGAGGATCTTCACTGTCCAGACTGACTTAATGTATGTAATGTTTCAGTCTCATCCTAAGATCTCCATGCTACATATATTTATGAAACTGGCAGTGACAGAAGTGTCTGCAAGAACAGAAGAATACAGCAATAATCCAAACTCCTAATACTTATCATATTAAACAACTTTCCATACTTCTCTACAGAGCAGTAAGCCCACTCACTGTTCCATACCTTTATGGTCTTCTCTATTTCAAAACAAAACCATAAGGGATTGTAAGCAAGTAATTACATTAAGTACTTGCATATAATCACACCACACAATATATCAGAGGCACATTTTCATAATTAAGATTAAAGACACAGTATTTTAAGCGATGATTAAAGTTGACTTGTTTTTTCACTCCTTAATTTCTAAGACAATTTTAGTTACCAAATTAGTGCACACCTTCTGCATTACCCAAGAGTGTTTTAGCTTTACCCAGCTAATTTATTGTATCTGTAAAGGTGTCCTTAATATGCAAAGTTACACTGGTGGTTACTCAACTGTCAAGCCAGCTTGAGTGAAAAAGGCCAACTCATGTCACTGCTGTCCAAATAACTTACCTGGTCTGTAATTTAAAAACCAGGTATAATGCTAATTATAAGTGACAACCTCTAATTATGGACTTAGCTCCTTGTACAATCTGAAAATAGTATTTTCTACAGCTCATGAGATAATCATGGAAAAGTAAAATAATAGTATGCAGAAGTTATTGACTCCTAATACATGACAGTTGTTTAAACAACTTGGATCTGGTTTACTGATGACAAACTCATCAAGCCTTTGACATAATCCCTGCTTGCAATTACAGAGACAATACCTGATTTTTTCCTTTCAACATTAGAAGATTGGTGACCTTGCCAAAAGGTAAGCCCAAAGAAATGACCTCTGCCTCCGTGACGTCACTGGGGAGTTTACGGACGTGGATTACTCGGGATGGGACCCCAGCACTTCTACTATCGCCTTTGAATTTTTTGCTGTCATTTCCATTAGCTGTAAAAAGCAAGAATTACTGCTTGTTAGAGTGGGTTTGAAAGAATATGCACACACTTACAACTTCTGACATACAGTTTGTGCTCCTCATCTAGTTATTACTCTCTATTACAGAGAAATTCCATAGTCTAATTTAACTAGAGTCTGAAGACACATGGTTTTACTCATTTTTTTTTTTTCCCCCAAGTTGCGTGATGCAAGTGACATAGCTGAATGCCACTGCAATGGAATCAACTCTCCAGTGGCCATTTCACAGCTTGTTTACAGTACACACCCACCCACATTTCTACTTTGTGTAGGTCTAAGCCACTAATTCTAGATTGCTGCTTTATTCCTTTTCACTTTGACTGGTATTCTTGGCAATGAAGCCGTTTGAAGGGGACATCTTAAAGCAAGTGATATGAAACCAAATATGAACCAAAACGTAATTTCAGATCAGATGGATTATACATATGGCAAAGACTGGCTGCAGCTCACCACCACAGACATGAGCTGATACGGTCTGGCAGGGAGGCCACAGGCAGAACATGAAGGGACTCTAAAGACAATGGTAGCTCAAAGTAAGACAGTTCAAGGCAGTGACAAGCACAGAGGGCAAAATTCTGGACTGAGCACCCAAGGATACTGTCTTGGGTGGGATTACTAACCTCTAGATGGTGTAAGACTCCCAAATAGCAGCAAACTACCACAGATAGCCAAAATAAGCCTGCATGAAATACAACTGTGCTTTAAGTATAACAGCTTACAGCAAAACACAATACACTCTAATTCTGTAAAATCATTCTAGCAACTGCCCTGAAAAAAATTTTATTCAGTCTAATAACAACCTTTTAATGGTATAGGGCAGAAGTTTATTATTATTCAGCACTGCCCTACAAAAGGCCTAATAAGTACTAAAAGAGATTTAAAAATTAAGACTAAGTGGGGAAAAAACAGACCTGCTCACCGTATTTGCAATGCTTATCAATTATTGCTATTCTTTTTTATAGGCAATATTACCTGCAGAAGAAGAGTTGCTGCTCATGATAAAGGGTCCGTTAGTAACACAAGCAGAGAAAAGCTCGTCAGATCCCCGCTGGAAAAGAAAAGACGAAAGGTAAACTGACAGCATTTTTACTGAATTCTATTCAGGTACTCCTAAAGCAAAATAACTGAGATTGTAGAGAAGCTGAACAGAAGTGTATGTGAAAATATACTGACAGTGGGCAGTGAACCTCACTATCATAAATTAAGCATAAATAAGATCCCATTTAGTAATTGAGTAGCACTATCCAATATCTCTTTTCAGCTAAGCATTAGGAATCTTAGGAGATGAAGCCTTGCTGAACTGTCTGAAGCCACTAAATGCAGTGTTGTGCACTGATATTAACATTTTCCTATTATACCTAACAAAATAGATTTCTAACTACTTGTATCAGAAAAAGATTTTTATTCCTTTAGGTTAAGCTAGAACAATACTGCAGTTCATCAGGAATAGCAAAACAGACAGGCCTCCAGGCATTCATCAAGAGGACAGAGATTATTTTACTGTGGGTTACCAGGAGTAAGGAAGTCTTAGGCAAAAGACAAGTTGCTGGCCAAAACTGTTAGTGTATGAATTGGCAATTATGAACCAAAGATGTGTATTTTCCAGTTACAAGCAGAAGATGCAACTTGCAGAAATTGAGACCTGAAAGAAATGGACCTCTTCCCGTCCCTAGCCCATAAAGGGCAGATCAGGATAGTAAAGCTACTAGCAAAAAGCTACTTTCCAAATTTTACACCAGAAATAGGTCCACATATAATAATTTAGATTCCAGTACAAAATAACCTGAGCACTGGTCAGTTGTTTTCTAGCCACAATGCCCAGAACAGCAGCAACATCCTCTAGGACAACAGTACCATAAAGTCTCAGTAAGCACATTTAAGTTAAAAGATAGATTAGCATTCTGAAGCAGAGAAACCCAAGTACCACAGGTACAAAATCTTTGTAATGTCATCCTCTACTGCCTTTCAAACTAGTTGTTCTACATTAAAGTCAACACGGCTACTTGCAAAACAAAAAGCTGCGAGTAGCACAGCATATCCTAACATCTCGATTTTATGATTTTTTTCTTATTGCAGCACTGTAGCAGCTGTCATACACTAACAATTTTGGCCACTGTAAGACTCTACGGAGGAAGAAAACATTTGACAAAAAATTCTAAAACTAATTCTTACTAGAATTAGACTACCTAAACAAACTGGTATTGCAGAATTACAGAAATGTCTTTATTCTAGGCTTTTTAGTAGCTGTAGGTATAATTCCATCTATTTGCACAAAGCTACTGAATTGCAGGAGCCTGGCACTTCTCTGTTCCCTGCAAATATAGATTAAAAAATATCTATGAAACATTACTGTATGCAATGTATATGTTTCAATTCATTACAGCGTTCCCTGTAAAGTCACCCAAATTACCTGAACTGTCCAAGACTACTGTAACCCAAGTAGGAGGTATGCAGAACACTACTAAAACAAAAGCAAAAAAGACTACAAATTACTTAGCACAATCTATACTTATATACATAATACAGCTTAAAATCAGTATGGCTTAATTTCAAATAAATTACATAGAAGACCTCAAATCCCACTGTAAACCGTGAGCAAACGTAATATACATCTAACACGTAAAAGCACTTTCTCAACATTTTCTACATTACTCTTACACAGAAATGCCACACTAAAAGGCTTTCATCAACAGAAAAAAGAACAAAGCTCATCCCTGCCTTGGCTAACTCCCACCCAACTCAATGGAAACATACCCTGCTTCACACTGTGGCTACCAGAAACTCTACCTTCCACCATGTCCTATATCTGGTGGCACCTGCAGAAACAGTATCTGCGTGACAACAAAAGCTCTCTGCTTATTTCCCCAGCAAACAGGTTGGAAAAGTAGGTCACACGAGAGCCCGAGAACACCGAATTACAGGCACAGGTTTTGGTTTTTTCTTTCCCCCTCAAATCTTGAATTTCTTGTTTGACTACTCACTGCTACCTCTTCAAAGACAGGCTCAAGGACTTTGATGTCCTGAATATGAGAAATTAGGCCAGGTTCCAAAACCACGGTTTATGTGCTGCTGCTGGTCACCTGCAAGAGCTGACCAGGTTCCACAAAGGCTATGGGCACCCAGCAAGGTCTCTTTCTAACAGGGTGCAGTAATAGGGAATAGGCCTTAACAGCTGTTCTAATTAGCACTTGGATTCCTGAGTACAGTGAGAGGCAAGCTAGTCTGGGAGGCTATTAGACTGTGATCCCATCCTTCTGATGACTCAAATTAATGCACAATTCCAAGGCTAAAAAAATCCACCAGCTTACTGCAAAAGCACTCTTGTGCCTGAACTACTGCAAACACTACAGGTACAGCTTTACTTTCTGTGGCCTCGGATACAACTGGCAGCTATTTACAAGAACCACATACCAGCAAATGAAAGCCCTACCAATGCAGGTGAGTTTACTGGCCTCAAAACCCTTCGAATCAGGCACTAATGGGCCTTGAACTTTTTAAAAAATGCTCTTAAATAACAACTTGTAAGTTTCTGAACATACACAACTCCAGTACTCCCAGCATGAATCAATGTGCCTGTGCAAGTATTGCTCAGGCAGCCCTTGCAATCCATCATGGAAACACCAGGAGAACAAGCCACATATTTGGCTCTCATATGGAGGCAACACTAGAAAACTATAAACTGGAAAAACAAACATTTATACTATTATGGAAAGAATTTAAATTCCCTGAATTTAACTTTCCTAATGGCTTGTTTAAAATAAACATTTTCTCGCATATTTGAAAATTTACTTGCAGGGCACTTTGACAAGGAATGTTCATTGCTGCTGGTTTCCACATGTCGATGTTTCTTTAATGAAAGAGCAATTTCGAATCCACTCCCCTCTTATCTTGGAGACAGTCTACACTGCCTGCTGTGACCAGAGCCAGGAGGCAGAGGGGGATGATTGTTCGACATCAAAAGAAGCAGCAGTCAATTTGTAAGCTTCCCAGCTGGAAGTACACGCAAAGGAAGAGGGAAGACTGCAGCAGTTGGAAAACTACAATTACTCCAAGGTCTTTTCTCTACACAAGAAGTTTACAGACAGTACATACATAGTACTGCACAGTTATACCAAAATTATTCTACAGACTCCCTTTGAAAGAATGGCTTTAAAGTACAAACTTAAGAGGAGCATACCCAGGAGTTACAGCGGTTACACAGTGCTGCCATCCTCACGGGGTACACACCAGGGCTGGCAAGCTTCCTCCAGCAGAAGGAAGTTGCATTGACTATGACTTTTCATCAGTGTTTCTTCTCTGTTACTGTTGGAGCTCATCTCAGATAACCACAAGAAATCCCTATTGACAGTTGCTTTTTGGAATGACCTAACCTGAGGCAAACGGGAAACAAGCACTCTATTAATCTGCACTCAGTACTAGAAACTTCAGCAGGGGCCTGTATCTATCGCCTGTCCTTACACTTGCAGTGATTGCCATAATCTCTTTCCAGACCCTAATGTCTTTTCTTCCTGTACATGTTACAAGCTATGAATAACCTTTAAAACCACATTATGAATTCAAATGCTCCATAAGAAGTATCCTAATTCAGTAAAGCCAGAGGAACCAAAGCATTGTTTTAAAAGGTTTAAGAAAGCTTCTCACCAACAATGTATCCATTGGGTATTTTGAATTATATCAGAAGCAACAGGACAAAAAGTATTGATTCTGAAATATTGTATTATTTTGCTTAAAACTATGCAGATCCAGGGAAGGGGAGAAGGTGAGCAAATGGCTGTGTAGGTGCTTGGCTGCCTGCCAGCATCTACCCTCAACACTACTTTTCTACCTTTTTTTATTCTCTGACTACCATAGGGAGGCCCAGCTGTGCAGTGCTTCATTCAAAACACAGTTCTTCAGATTCTGAAGTTCACATCCCTGCTCACAAGAGACACTAATTTATGCTGACATTTCTGTTTAGCTCGTTCTTTTGCAGCTGGTATTTTTATGACAAGATTAACAGAAGCAACAGTGTGCTAACAGTAACACTGCTCTACAAAAGTGTCTTCATTTGAAGTAACAGATCTCCTCTTCCTCTTTATAGAAAACAAATACCGCTTTTGAGGTTGCACTGCCAAATCTTACCTAGACCACGGTAAGGCTGTTTCTACCACCAAAATCACCAGTCAGCACACATACTAGTGCCAGGTAAAACACTGCCTGGGAGCGTTTCTATGACAGCAGCCTCCTTTTGTCTGCGACACTCATGGCTACAAAGGTCTATTGCTCAACCTGCATTAATTTAATAAAACACCCATGCTCTGTGTAGTCTTGCTGTCAATACTTCTTTCGTTCCCCTTTCTGACTTAGAGAAAGGAAGTCTGCCACAGGGTAGAATTCTAATATTTCATATTTTTCAAAGCTATCTTTTTGACCACCCCCCAAACTCTAAGCCTTTTTGTGCTTTAAAGTTTTAACAAATAAGTTCTAAGAATTTTCAATTAGTCCAGGCTTTCACAGCTTAAAAGGCAACTGCTAATTCATATTAAAATGGTAAATTGTCTCATTTTTACTCAGATTTTACCTGAGCTTTACCATAGTTTGGAATGAAGCCAGAGATTATATCGGCTTCTACCAGCATACCTAGAAGTACTACAGAAATTCTCAGCTGCCCTACATAATCCTTTTAAGATCCAATAATTTATTTTAAATTAATTACAATAAGCCAACTGCACTCTGCCTGGGCTAGAAACAAACTAAATGACCATAAAAATATGAATTTCAAGACAAACAGGTGATATTACATGGTAACAATCAACTTTCAGAACGCAACAAGTGTTACAGGCAGAAAACAAAATTAAAGCAATGGCAAAAGGACTGGGCATATGGGAAGGAAGAGGACAATGACTAGAAAGGCCAGCAAGCTACAGGCTAGCCAAGTCCAAGATCTACAAAAAACTTTCTCTCCCTGGCTCACTGAGGAAATCCTACATACCAGCAGCATTCTTTGCCTTTGGATGTGGAGCATCTTACACTGCTCTAACAATTTTTAAACGGACTGAGGATAGCAGTATTCCTACTCGTTGTGAGGGAAAAGAAAGATGCAGGAGGCATACAGGTCATCAGCTAACAAGCACTTACAAAAAGCAAAGCAGGTAACACAACTACAGCTGGAAACCCTCCCTCAAAGTAAACCAAGAAAAACATCTGTACTGTTAGAAGTCCTTGGTCTGCTTTTCTTAAATTCAGCTAAAAAAGCCCTCTGGTCAGGAGTCCTGTAACTCTACTTGGCCAGAGCACGCAAGCATCGTTCTTCTACTCCACTTTCCCTACATCTGTAAGGAGATTTTACACCCAGTAAAAGACCACCATAATATTTGACACACAAAATGACGCACAAATCATTGAGAAACTCACACAAACCCTTTGCTCTGATAAAAGCAACAAAAAAAAATTTCTTGGAGCACAGAAAGAATTGAGTGTCTCTGAAGTATGCTTCAAGGGCTCCGTCTGAGGTCAATCCCAGAGGAACGGAAGAATGTACTTTGATACTTCATTTCACAGTTCAAATCACTTTGTGAAGAAACTAGTAAGAGAAATCCAGTCTGATGACATCATCATTCACACTCATGTTACATTCCAACATTTTTTGCTGAGAGATTCAAGAACTAGGAATGGAACTAAATTTAAGCTACCAGGAAGAAGGGTAACAGTTTTCCTTGTCTTCCACAGAAGACTCACTTCCAGCAAGGCTCCCTCATGCTACCCCCACGTACCCCTCTTTTCCTCCCTTCCTGACTCCAACACTCTTTAGTCATTTAAAGGTAGAGCAGTGTGAAAAACATTCTAACTTAGGTCACAACCAGAAAGTGCAAATCAACTTTTTTTTTTTGGTGAAAACATCTCTGAAGAACACGTAACACAACTGCATTCTCCTTCAGTCCTACTAAAGTTGAAAAGTTAGCATCAATGCAAAAATAACTTCAAGATCCTGAAGACTGCAGCCGCTGAGGTGGCTGCTAAGCTAAGTGTGATACTGCAGTCCCACCAGTCTGTAAGCAGCAGCTAAAAGCTCAGCATGCCACTCACCCCTCCACTGCGCCCTGTTTGAGATGTACAATTTATCATCCGATCAGAACCAAAAGCAAGAGGTGGGGTGAGGCATCATTTTAGTTCACCAAATTGCTCACTGCACCCCTGTATCATTTATCAAATTAAATCCAACCCAATAGCCAGCATATTACATCAATATAATGAATGGTGGAGGCATTAGCCTACCTGGCAGGCTTAGAGCACATACTTTTTTGAAATTATGCTCTGTTCAGCTGGGGCCAGCAAACACCTGCCACCTACCACTTAAGGCTTTCTAAATTGTTATAACCTCACCCCTGTCTGGACAAGATTTAGTCCAATACCTTTACAAAAGAGCCAGCTCAGTAAACTTCCCACTAAGATCCACAACAGCATACTGGGTACACACACACTTTCAGCATCTTTGAAACTAGGTTAGTTGGTCACAGCATTGCAAAGACTTTAGTGCATTGGAAAATTATTTTCCTACCGTACATACTGCCACAAGAGCTGGTACCATTTCTATAGTATACAGATAGATTTTTGAGTTCCTAAAAGACACTAAAAACTTAAGTATTACATTGAAACAATTGCTCACGCAACCCAGTGTGAGATTTTGCAATAAGATGCATTACAAGCTCAAGCACACACTGGCTTCAGAGTGAAGCCGGATCCTCAGCCCACTCATCTAATCAGCCCCTCCCTGACTTTCTTTCTCAGTCTTTGCTACTATGGAGACACCCTGTGAAACAAACCTGCCCTTTGAGCAAATAAAAGGTGTGGCCATTTTAAATAGCCCAAAATTCCTAAACTCCAAGTACTACAGCAATGCAGTCATTCTGGCTTTGTAGGGTAGCACACACCCAAGCTTTATGATATACTGTTCCCAAGTTGAAACTTAACTAGTAGTCAACCTTGAGCTTTTTAAATCGTTACAGTGGAGCAGACAGGTCCTTGGTAAAGCTTAATACAAATACTATCAGAAAGATCAGAAAGAACTACTGCTGGATGAGTCACTTTGGGAAAATGGTATGTGAAAGAACATTTTGTGACTAAATCTGTAGAACGGCAAATTGAACAAGCAGGTTTAGAAGGAACTCCACACTAATTCAGTCTCATCTAAATTGCAGTTGTGTAATAATTACAATCTGCTTTGGCAAACACCGAGCAATCGTTACATTGGGATTACCAAAACACACTTGCTGAACTAAGCACAGTATTCAACAAGTTTTCATCTGAAGCTTGAAAGACAGCTATAGCAGAACCACGTAGAATTTCAAATTAAATAATGCTTACTCTTCTTGCTAGTGTGAAATGACAACAAACGTGGCACCAGCACATCTACATTTTCTAGTTTGGCTATACTTGAAACAGATGTCAGTGACTCAGAGACCAGAATCTATTTTTTAATGCCACAAGCGTAGGGATAAAGTTGAATAAATTAATGTGTCAAATAGTCATCACACATTGAGGGCAAAGTAGGCCTGAGGTTAAAACAATATTTTCTACAACCATTTTAACTGATCATTTTCTAGAAAGTCTCACCCAATTTCATTTTCATCTACAACAGAAGTCACAGCTTAGTTTCCCTTCCAAGTGCAAGTAATTTGAACTAGCTTCCACATAAAATACTGGTTTGATGTGAAACTACTTTAAACAGATCCAATAGCTGATAAGCCTGTGGTAGCAATCTTGCTTAGCAGCTGTGCTTCAACCAATAGCTTAAATTCCTGTTAAACTTAATACAGATTTGAACAGGTTTCATAATCCAGAGGGTTTACCAATTGCCCTACAAAGGACAGTTATCTATAAATTGAAGACACAGGTGCATAAAACCTGTGTGCAACACTAACACAGATTAGATCAAGCTATTTACCAAATCCAGCTGACATGATGGCTGCCAAAAGACATCCATGTACCTCACTACTGACATGCGGCTTGCATGCATGATCATGCCTGTTACAGAGGCCACAAGAGCCAGCTTGTTGCAGTCTCTAACTAAAGCCATAGGAGGGGACTGGAATTTCCTCACAGCATTCTTGGCCTGCTGCCTGAAGCCATAATTACTGTTCCCATGGCAAAGATCCTGGCTTGATCACAAATCACTTCTATGCAAGTCAGCCTCTATCACACTCTAGCAAACCCCATTTTAAAAATTAACTTCTCAAATGCCACAGGAGTATACTGTTTTTTCCTGGAAGCATCACCTTTCAAGAAGAGCCCAACTTAACCAAGAAACTACAAGATTATTCGGCACCTAAACTGAGACTTTTTCTATCACTGAAACACAAGTTTACCTGAAGAATGACAATGTATCATAGTTCATACTCCTTCTACTATGTGAGTCTTGCTCAGAGACCATTACATCCTAAAAAGATAGTGATATCTAGGCACGTTAAAGAACAGGAAAGGTGATACAGAGAGTCATCTCTATCACATTACTTAGAGGCAACTGCAGGGGTCCGACCCAGTACCTTAGAGTTCAAGTACAGCGCCTCCATCTTAAGGCCGTACTTCCTTTTCAAACAGCAATGAAATTATGGGAAGAAATAAGTCTTAAATCATGTGTTTCTAATCTGCAGGACATTCCAGAAGGCTGTGCATCAAGAGCCCCATACCAGAATTGTAATGAACTTCCTAAACAAATTCACACACTTTAAACAGAAGAGCCTGGGGACTAGGCTAAATACAAAGGCCAGGAATGGCTACTACAATTACCATCCTGATTAAAAACAAGACCATCAGGCAGTACAGTGCTCAGGTAGCAGGCCATGAGAACATCTGGGGACTTCTTAAGTTATAGAACCTAAAAATAACAAAGATCTCAGAACAATTAATAAAGCAGGTGTGAGTACCCTCAATATGTAAATTAAGGACATGAGAAAATCCTAAAAAAAAGGTGCCAGCACCCTGCCTTTTAAACCAACAAAGTAGAGCAAACTGATACATCCTTTCACTAAGTCCTCAATTTCAAAGTTAGACTTTGCAACCAGGAACACAATTAGGAGGCCACTGTAAGTTGTCTTTGACAATTTCCTCAGCAGTGTTTTAAGTTACAGGCACTTTTCCTACTTGTCTTGCGGATTCTCCAACTTTGGGACACTCCAGTCAGTAACAGAACACTGAAAAGGTCTACCGGTGTCTCAGTAACATACCATCAAAATTGTATGACAAGAACTGATACCTTTTGGGGACTGTAATCTTCTAATACCTTAACAAACTGGATGGAATACCATTCCTACCTTCTTTGTACATACATGGCAAGAATAAGTAACTTTACATCTCAGATTAAAAACAGTTTCCCAGCTCAAATTTTCATGTCAAATTTAGAAGCGCAGCCAGCAAGCTCTCTTGTGAGGACAGCTTTCAGAACAGACACTAACAAACTAGTTCTATCTCCACCTGAATCTCCTGTCTATGAATATGTTTCATGACGTCAGTAGATCACAAAACTACAATTGCACAGCATTAAAGTTAACAAGCAATTATAAAGAACATCTACTTCTGAAGGGGGGGAGGGATGAAACAAATGCTGATGGATGAACAGAGTTCTATCATTGTAGTTATTTCAGCAAAGATCACACCGAAATGCTTCTGTGATGTTACAGAAACCTTTTGCAGTCCCTTCAAACTACTTACTGGCAAACCAAAGGAGGGTAGATTGAAGTGGAAGCAACACACAAAAGCAACAGCAAAATTTCAGAAAAGCTGCAGCCAATGAGGTTTTAGACTTACTGCAGAGTTAAGTACTTTTAAGAAGCAACTGATACATGATTTGATTACACAGCTTTTTGAAAGAGATGCCTGTACCTCTCCCCATGCAAGAGGCCTGCAGTCTGAGGATCCTTAGTACAGAAGCAGCAGAGTATGAGGAACATCTCTGGACATGGCTGACCTGCTCACAGCCACGTAGAGCATGCAGGCTAAGAGAAGCCTTCACTTTGTTCCTAGCTGTGCACAAACAGGATTCCAACTTACCTAGGCAAATCCATGACATGTATAACATGTTACACCACAGCATTAAAGAATGTACTTCTATTACATGATCTACACTGGCATATTCAATGCCTTAAACATAAGGTAACACGGCTAGGTCAAAAATAATTTTTCAACTTACCTTTATCAAGATGATTCAACTTTCCTCTTTGCTTCTGCCACTCTTTAAATTTTGATTCAATTTTCTCAAAACCTGCCTCGTCTGACTTGACAAGAAACCTCATTCTTGATGCATGTTTTTGTCTCACCACTCCCCACCCCACTGTACAACTGGCATAGTCGTGGTTACAGTTCCATCCTGTGCTAGGAGTGAAAGCACTTGGATGGGATTTCACCCTGTCCTCATTTTAGACATCTGACTGTACTGCACTAGGGACTGAAATCACCCCAGAGATGGGAGTGATGAGGCACACAATACCACATCCTGAAGCTTTTCAAGATTCACTGAGGACTACAATTACAGTTTCAGAAGCTTCCTGGTCAAGTTTAGTTATGTAAAAACACTTCTTAAAGCTGCAGAAACCTAAAGCTGCAAATTATACTTTGTTAAAACCAACTGAGGGGACTTTTACCTAGATTAATCAGTTTACTAGAAGATGTTGTATCAAATTGCCCTACAGCAGTCAAGGGATGACTTAGTCCACCTTTTATAATGGCTATGAACTATTAACCAACCTTATTGTCCAGGAAAGGCTCAAGCCTTTCCTCCTCTGATGGCAAACTGAACTCCTTGCAGCAGACAGCATTCTCAGAACCAGACACTACCATGGCACTACAGTTAATTCAAATCTCAGATTCTCATACAAGGAGAAGTTAGAAAAACCTTTCCCCTACAGCCTATTGAAGTTGCCACATGCAACTATTTCTTAGTTAATAATGAAGACACTAACAACACACAGTTCAGGCCATTAATAAAAGCTGTCAGATTACTACTCTGAGGGTCTTCACACACATACTATCTAATAAAAAGAACTCACAGGGCTAAACTTACTGTAATCCTGATCCCAGAGCATTAGCTATAATGTTCATGAAGTAAAATGAAAAACCTTCAATACATGAAGGAGTGCCAGCCTATCCCGCACATTCCAGTTTAACATTTCACAGGAATGAGCTTTTATCCTGTGAACACAACAGCCTATTACCACGCACAGCAGATAAGGAGGCTCCTGTCAGCACTTTGAGTTTCAGGGCTAAGTCTGCACTTTCAAAACCTGAGACTAGAAGGGTAAAGGTCATATTTACTGTACTCACAAGAGATAAAAATCAACAGCTAAACACTCATTTTTGTGTGGCAGAAGGATTTTTGACATATAACTGAACAGGAATTCACATAAACAAAGGAAATAAAGTTTTCAAAAGAAAAAGGACCAATTTCTCCATTAAGAAGCATTGTCTAGCACACAAGTAACAAGCATGGCTTGACATTTCGGTAGGGGAAAGGGCTGTTTCTAAGTGCAATAAAGTTCTTTTCTGACAGTTGATAATCAATGCCCAACTGCCAAGAGCTAAATGGTGTGCCACAATACAAGTTTTAAATGCACATGAAACTAAATTACCTTCTGGTTAAAACCAATTTACATGGTACCAGAAATAATCCTTTAAAGGTGAAGATCTACATTCGATGAGGTCAGATGCTGAGCAGTGTAAAAAGAGAGAAAAAGTGAGAAGTGCCTACCTTTGTACCAACTGTTATATCTTGGACAATGCTGTAGAAAAAAGAAAGAAAAGGATTAAAAAAGTTAGATAGGTTTGCCACAAATATCCAGCATAGTTTACAGTAGTAAGAAAAAAAGCAAGTCAAAGTGCACAGTTGTCTTTGCAAGTGAGCCAAGGACAGTTTATACAAAGAAAAATTATTAGATGGTGATGGTGGAGACCCAAGACCCAGCAGTGCTAGAAAACTGCAGCTCTTCCACTTCCTATAGTGGCGCTCACCCTCTTTTTGCAAGGGTACCATTGGGGATCTAAGACCAAAACCCCACAGTTAACACAGCCTAGCATTCTTCACAGGAAAGCGATGCGATCAGAACACCACCTCTGACTAAACCAAGAGCAAAAGTGTCAAGAGTCAACTCCATCACCAGTATTCACTCCTGCAATTCTTAACAGCCTTATATTCAGTGGAGTAACCCCTGCTAGGCTGTAAAGAGGCTCTCTGTAGTGAAATTATCAAGTCAATAGTGAAGACTACTAATACTAGAGCTCCGGTGGTACCACAGACAGACAGCACACACCACGCAGAGTTTGGGCTGTTCTCTCAGCCAAGCTAAGAGTCTGTGCCAGGCGTACAGCAGCCCTCCAGCCACGCTAACACCACTGGAGCCAGACCACTGCCAGACTGAGAGCACAATGAGAAAGAGAGGTGAAGAGGTCCAGGCAGCTCCCAGATTGGGGTATGCCTATACACAAGATTCCTCTATCAATGCTCTTCCACTTAGGAAAGCAAGTAGTTCTTCCCTAACACAGATCTGGAAGAAAAAAGTTATTAAACTCTACCATATATGCTTAATCATCCTAAAATGAGACTTCCTGATTAACTAGCATGAAAAATAGCATTAGCCGTACCTCGAGCAACTAGTGCTAGTTCTTGTCAGCCATCAACATCATGTATCACAACATACATCTACTGATAGCAACCTCGTTCATTAATGGAATCGGATGACTCGTCTACAGCTTGGCTTATGGTACCGGGGTAATCTTCCCGAGTATTACAGTACCTACGTGTTACTCTCTTGTGGGGTTATACCCATGCACTGAAGATTACTTTTTTTTTAATGAACTCCAAACCACTGTAAAGCAGCAACGTAACACAGAGCAGAAATTATAATTTTAGATTGTCATATATGCAAGGCCGCCTGTTTCAACGTCTATCTTTCAAATAGCTGTCCATAATTTCAGAGTAAAGGATCCAAAAGTGGCTGGCTCTCAGACCTGCAGCAACTTTAAGGAAACATGGCAGAGAAGCAGAAGGCAGGGCTTTCATTCTTAAAACAGCAATATGAAATTTGAAGTACTCAAGAACAATTCCACAAAGTGATTTAATACTAGAGAACTTTCATTTACTAGTTACTCCTTCCCTACCCTCCTGCAACAATTCATAACTTTTTGTGGAATTAAATACTGTTCGATCTTAAGTCATTCATGTTTCACCAGGTCCACAAATAAGCCATAACAGAAGTATAAGCCAACTCAGCTCCTCATACTTCCTCTTCAAAACCAACCTGCCATGTCATCATAGCCCAGCACTTTACAGCTGGAGTTGCAGTCGGATCCAATGGCTGCTGCCAGGAAGCCACGCGATAGTTTCTTTTCTCCAAGTGAACTACTTAAAGAACACTCTGTATGAGAATGCCAGGTTTTGCGATTCCCTGGTGTCTGGTCACCAACGAAGACAGATGGGTTTTGCTGCACTTTGGGGGCCAGCAGCAATGAACTAATTAAACCCATCTGCACATATCAGTTTAAAGAATCATAATCACTCTATTAGAATTACTAGATACAACTACACATTTCTTCAGTCAAAATACATACATTAACCCAGTGATTTTCATAACCTTACCAAAAAATTATTTCCAGCAAAGCATGTAAGAACAGGGAATCTCCCAAGCTTCCAAAACTCTCAAACTTACCCCAGAGCCATTTCTCTTACTTCCTTTTCCTCCTGTGGGCCTCACACACAGGAAATGTTTTACATGAAGTAGCCTTAACAGGGGATAGTATTTAAAATTATCCAACAGGAAGAGCTGTTTTATTTGCCAACAATTATCAATTCCTGGAATATTGCTGTAACTCATTTGATAACAAATACCACACAAAACAAGCACCAACAGTATTTAATAATTTTTATTCAAGAAATGTGCAATATACTTTCAGTTCACACACACAGGCCCCTCAAATTACCATATCTTAAGCTTTATTCTCTTGTTCTATGTTAACCTTAAGTAAGGGACTAAAACTTTTTTCATTTCCGAAAGAACAGGCAGTAAAGCCTTTCATAAAAATTACTTTTTACATGGACTAGGGTAACTCCTACACAGCAAGAGGAAAAATTAAGCAGCAGCAATAAAACCTCTAGGTCATTTTCCAAAGCAGCATTTCCCATATGAACTCCTCACATACTTTAACAAAGCAACTTATTCAAACGGGATCATTTGAAAAGCACGGCTACATATCGTTTTAGGTGGGAGAAGCAGACAGAAGCAGCTTGTAGCCAGAGAGGCCACTCACTGCCAGCTATGCAAAAATGTAGAACCATTTTCAGAAGCAGCTTTTGAAGTTTCAACAGGAGACAGCTTTCACAGGGTAAACAGAACATGCACCAAGATCTTCAAAAGATAATGGAAAATTAAGACTCACATGTTATACTAAAATTTCTACAGTAAAATAACAGCTATTTGAACATACAGAGTAAATCAGCTTTCCTAGGAACTACGGTGAAGACAGCTGATGACAAACTGATTTTTGTCACTAGAATGTCTGTCCTCACATGCTGAAGATTTTTTTTAAAATGTCATTCAAGATGGTGAGCAACTTGTTGAAAGAAGCAGAGCAACCTGAACTGCACCCTGGACTGTAAAAATTAGTAAGATACACCATCTTTTCTTTTTAAGATGAAAACAACACTGAGACGCCACCTTTTCAGCGTATAAAAAAACCAGACATGTGACTATGCCTAACTCTCACCAGACTAGTGTTCCGAGGCAAGAAGTGAGGAGGCACTAATTCGGGCTTCCCGTACTTCAGGCTCTGGGAAAACAGACTGCTTACTCAGAGGCCTTCAAAAGTATTTTAACTACTGCGCTCTAGAAGAAACAAAAATCAGATCACTAGAAAGACGCCATATGAGACGAGAGAAATACGGAGACCTTATTTCTGAGACAGTTGCCTTGAAAAAACAGTTTTAATGCAAACACTTCTGAAGCGAGACACCGGATGAGGTGGCTGATTAAAGAGAAATCAATGCTGCCCGAGATAAAAGAGTTGCGCTCTAGAAAAACTACATGAGCCTGACAGTCACGGAGGAAAGTTTTATCTCGGAGGAGTTCGGAGCTGGACAACAGAAAGAGAAGGGAGCACGACAAGCGCTCTGCTCCACCGCTGCAGCTTTACCTGTGGCTCTCAGGTAACGCTGCAATGGAAACCTTACTCCTGGCGAGCCTCCTGCCGTGCCCGCAAGCGCTGCGGCTCCCTGGAAACTGGTGCTGGCCGAAAAACTGCTCACAGCAGAGAAACCCCGCGGGAGCGCCCGCGAAAGCGCCAGACAATAGGCGCGAGGCCCCGGCGCGACGCCGCGGCCAGTCCCGGGCGCGCCCCCCCACCAGGTGCGCCCGGCACCCCGCGCCCTCCGCCCCGCCGCGGAGGCGCGCCGCGCTCGGTCCCCCCCGCAGCCGCACGCCCACGCGGCGCGCGCGGCCGGCCGTGCCCCACGCGAGGGACGCTCCCCTCCTCCTCCCGCCCCCCCGCCCCGCGCCCCAGACCCGAGCCCCAGCATGGAACAGGCGGCCGCCCCCGGGCGGGACACGGACACACACACACACCACCCCCGGCACGGAACGGCTGCCCCCGGTGGGGCGCGAGCACGAGGCGGGGGGGGGGGGGCGGCGGCGGGAGCGCGCGCGGGGGACGGTCCACACGAGGCGCCGCGTCGGGGCGGCGGCCGCAGAGCGGGGGCCACCCCCGCCCACGGGCCCCGCTGCCCCCCCGCCGCGGCAAGGGGCTCCGGGAGGGCGGCTCACACAGGAGACCCCCTCCCGCACCGCCGGCCACCGCCCCCTTCCCGTCTCGCCTCCGACGGGCGGCCCGGCCGCGCCCTCGGCGCCCCCCCTCAGGTAACGCCCCAGCCCCCGGCGCGGGTCCCGAACCTCGGCCGCCTTCTCCCCCTCCTCCGCACCCCGGGAAGGGTCCGTGCAACGCTGCTCCCCGGGCCCCGGCACGGTGCCGCCCGTGCCGAGGCCCGGGCCGGCGGGGACTCACCCGTCCATTGCACACGGAGGAGACCCGTCGGGAACGGAGTGGAGGCGCCGGAATAGCAGGAACGAACCCAACCGCTCCGTGTTATAGACTCACAAAATGGCGGCGGTGCCCGGCCCGCCTCGCCCGCGCCAACGCCCCATTGGCTATCGCAGATGTCACCTCGATAGCAGGGGTAGGGACCGCCCGCCTCCGAGGGTTGGCGCCCTGGCGCCCCTCGCGAAGTCTATTGGCTGCAGGCGAGACGAGGGGCGGTGCAAAGCGCCGTTGCGCGGCGCGATTCGGTAGGCGAAGGGAGACGGCTGGGAGGAGCCATCTTGGGAGCGGGAAGGATGCTGAAATGCCACACGGATCCACCATCTTGATTGGGGGCAGGGCATGGGATAACCGCGTTGGACGCCATCTTGAATACGGGCAAGGTCCCAACGTGCACATTGTGTTGTCACCCGCAGCGCGGGCCAGGGCCTGCGGAGCGACCCAACCGCCGCCGCCATGTTGGCTACGGGCAGGGAAGCCGCGCGCTCCTGCCCGTTGCCATCTCGAGTAAGGGAGAGCGGGCGCCTCGCCGAAATTAGGTTAATTACTTAGCACTGCCAGTCTGGGGACTTTTAATGACGCTAGACAGCACTTAGAAGTTTTATTTAAGATACAGGATAAAGTCTGTTTAATTGCAGTTAGTGTCTTAAGGATAAAGATTACCCAGTGGGTGACAGAGAGAGAGAGAACTTGTGAGGTAAGACATAACACCTACCTGCTCTGCTCAGGCATCAGGATAATATTTTTCTTAAGTTACAGTCCTGACACCGTTCGCTGACCAAAAGAGCTCTTTTTCTAGTCAAGTGGACCTTAGTGGTTAATTAGATAAGCTTGTTTCACTCTTAATGTGTGTCATTGCCTGTAGGTCTTACTTATGCAGAGTTTCAGGTAAAATTCACGGTTTTCCTATCTTTGGGGATTTTCGAGCCTGTAAAGGATTTCCTTTCCAGGTGCTGGGCAATCTGTAGTAAATTTAAGCCTACTATATCAGACTTACTTGTGTTAAATACTTTCTGTGGCTCACTTCAAAATGATTGCTAAGCTCATTCATGTGCCACAAGATGAAGGCCCTGAAAAAAATAAGGGAGACGTGAGCATCCGTCTGGTTCCTGCTGTAAACAGTGCTGGAGCATTTACTTTGTTCCAGTGCAGGAACAGGCACATGAGGACCAGGATCCTGATGGAGCCCGAGCAGATCTTAGGATCATCCTCCTGTCCACCAGGACATTGCTAGGTCCTCTCCACTAACATCATTCTGTAAAGCAGATTGCTTCCATAGATGAAATGTTGCATGGTTCTCTTTAAATATAGACAATATTTGCTCACTGGGAATTCTACGAGCAATTACTCATTTTCTTTGCCTCCCTTGTCATAACCCTATCCATTGACTGCAGCACAAGAATTAATTGTCCCAGACCTTGCTACAAGTCCCTTGTGTAGCACTGAATCAAATATCAAATATCCAGTCTGCACTGATCTTGGCTTCACTAGCTGCAGCCCTGTTTTGAGAGTTTCTAGGCAACATAATACTGGTCTTACTGTAGAAAGGATCCTCCGTACCTCACCAGCACACCCACTTTTGACATTTTTGTGAAAACATGTACAGTTCTGCCAATCCACCTCTGTGGTCAGTGGTAAACAGTAAAACACTAATACAGATCAGTGCCACTGATGGCAGCGCTTGAGCCGTAACACAGCTGGGTCAGGGCTACATACGTGAAGGTTCAGAAAAAGATTTAAAAAATACAGAGCAAATGGAATTTGGAGTCTTATCCTTGGGCAGTGTTTCTGCTTAATGTCGGGTAACTTTGACAGGTACAGACATGTATTTTATAGTCTCTTTTCTTTCTGAAGCATGCACTAGACACATGAATATGGAAAAAAAGTTAAAAGTGAAACCATATTATTATTTTCTCCCAAACACATATTACTGTGTTGGTTCCTATGGCCAGATGCCTTATTTTCTCAGTGAGGCAATGCTTAGGTATTTTGGTGACCAGGACCAGACATAAGCTTACTGCCTCACTTTTGCCACCTTTTGTGAAATGCAAGAGCTTCCATTGACCTTGGATCTTACCAAGAGCTGGTAGCTCTAATTTCTATATCTTTGGTTTATTGGGCTCCCCGGACATTTGGCCCTTGTTCCAGCAGTGAAGTTTAAAACGGAGAAAAAGTATGTTCTTACGTATTGCTACAGGCAGCTAAAGGCACCATCTGAAACCTAGTTATTTTACTAGGTATTGCATATGAAAGGCTCAGCTTTTGCCACAGATAAGAGATTTACAACTTAGATGAGGCAAAGAATGGGAAAATGATGGGATTATGCGATCCACTTCAGAGTTGCTGAGCTGAGCTGAGAGCCAGAGAGATAAAGTGATTTGATCAAAGCAGAGCAGGAATTTAACTCCCATCTCACAAGCCACAATGCACTTTCTTGAGCTATGCCTGTTGTAAGCCATATTTCCCATGGTTTTTAACTTCTTCCCTTCATAATAATCTCTTTTATATATTGTAAGAAATCCCTCCATAGTAGAGGATAGTATGGAAACAAAATCACTCGTTTTTTTTTACATATAGGATATTTCAGTCCACTTGTGAAGAAGTGTACCCTAAAGAAAGGTACCCTGAACATGACGCAAAGACTTTGAAAACAAATCATTAATGCTAGATAGTGATACCTAGTAAGAACAATATCTGATTTTCTAGTGACTGTTGACATTAGTTTATTGCATGTGCGGATATCCCAGCTGCTTTTTAGGTATCTTTGGAAAAGCAAACACAGGTGGATGCCATCAAAGACTTTTCAAACACTCTTCTGTGCAATTGTGGTCTTGCTTGAAAGACTCTTTTAAGGTTTGTGCAAGCTCACTCAGATTTTCCATAGTTCTAGCAGAAATGCTGATTATGCAACATTTTATCAGACATTTTCCTGTAATGTTAACAGAATTTTTTAGACAGTGTCTTTTCAGATACTATGGTAGCAAACTGACTAGCGATACCATTGGGTAATGCACAGTCTTTCTCTGGGCCAAACAGGAAAGTGTATTTAAGAACAAAATAATACTTTATACAAAAAACAGCTGGGAGACAGACATGCCTCTGTATATCTTTTTGTTTGTTTTGAAAAAGAGACCCACATGAAAATGGCCATGTGAAAAACAAAGAGGAGGGAGAAAGGAAAAATATGAATCAGCTTCTTTTGTACAGTCCAGCAAAACGGTCCCACCCTCCCCCGGGCTCCGGTTACTCACTTGCTAGAAAGGCCTTGGCGGGACACACCCAGGTTTTTGTCTTTTTAAGCCCTTCCTGCCTATGTTATCTCTGTGATTTTAATTTACCATGCAGGGAAGAAAAACCCTCTGAAACAAAAAAGACCCTTTTCCTGCCTTTTTTCCTTTGTATTTTTAAAATAGCTCTGAAGCCTGTACTACATTCACAGGACACTTCTCTACGTAACCCTGGTCCTTTGCAAACTAGCAAAGTTTTTTTCCCCTTCTCCTTCCTCTTCCACCCAACGTTTCTGCCAGTGACTTGAAAACACGAACCCTCCTAAAATATGGTTTCTGTTCAGGAACCCAAAGTACTCTGCATAATGGTATATACTAGATACTGTTTTTAATGACAATTGTTTTCCTGAAGGTTCCCCTCCTCCCCCCTTGCTCACAGAACCCTGCAAGGTCCTAAACCAGGAAACTCTTTCAGATACAACTTTGCTGCCAGTATAGTCCCAAAGAAACTTGGGGGGCAGGAGGTGTTTCAAATACTTTTGCTTCTTCTTGTTGCATTTCTTTATTTTAAACCCTTTCAATTAACACGGCTGTTTTGTTTAAAAGAGCTTTTTATTTGCAGCTTTAGTAACATCTTAGCATGCCAGAACATTCTTTTGTGCATCACTCATGATGCCACATCACAGCTCTGGAAATGGTTAGCTTAGAGCTAGCAGAGAAGGAGCAAACTCACTGCTGCATTTATCAGTCCAACAAAAAGACACATATGGCTACTGATGAGCCAGTCAGTTCAAAGCTACTGAGAGCACAGGTATCTTCTCGCTCAGCTCATCCCGAAGGGAAGGGGAAAGGAGAGGGACTAGAGGTAGCACAGGTAGGAGTCATAAGCCACACAGGCAGAAAGCTGGGGTTATTGGAAGAAGAGGTGTGAGTACATGGAGGATCACTGGAGCGTTGGCAGTGTTAGTTCCAGTGCTTGGGAAAAGTCCGTTTCTTAACTGCAGATGTGTGGTTTTACAAGCAGTATACATCTTTAGCAAGGGGAGTGTTTTTTCCACTGATCCATGAGAGTTTGGCAGCATAAAGTATTACCAAAAAGTGTACCAATCGGTAATTGATAAAGAAGTCTGTTTGGAATCGAGCTTAATATGCTTTCAGTATTAAATAGAAGTAAAAGTTTACAAGTTCCCTAAGCTGGATTTTTATGACAGCTGTGCCACCACAGCAATTTGAGGCCTCCCTTTGAGGGACAAAGTTGAAAAGCACTTTGCAAGCAAGTATATCTGCCCTTGGACCTTTTGTTAGCGTTGCCATTGCACATTCCAATTCACCTAACAGGGCCACCAAACTATAGCTACAGGTATTCCTTGTGCTGCAAGCAGTCAACTCCAAATTTTACATATAATCACAGGAGCTCATATTTTACGTTTCTTTCCTTCTTTCTAATCTGTGACAAAATGAGAGACTTATCTGTATGCGTTATTCTGTTATTATCAGTCCATGTTATTTCAGAACTTCCCTGTCTTCACTGCTCCTCGCCGATGCTTTTGGGTGACTCATTTCCTGTGAAGGATGAACCAGCCATTTCCTGGTTATTCAACACAGGATTTTTTTTTTCTTCCAGTCTGTGTTGGAGTGGTGTGAATTAATCTACAGTTTGATTATACCCCCTACAATTTACACCAGAACTGCAACTCTTCACTGCAGCCTTCTAAGACAATAAACTTGCTTAGGGACTGTGGCTTGCCCCTGCTTACCTGGGCCCTAGGCTCTGTGACTTTGGGGTGTGGAATTACAATAATTATAGCACTACGGATTTAACAGTGCCATCCTTCCAGTCATTGCAACCCAGTTCTTCTCTTAGTTCAATGCATTTCAGTGAATAATAAGTGGAATGTGAAAAAAGCACCATAGGACAAAGATACTGATCTTGCAACACATATCTAAGCACAGAAATTCTGAATTATCTAGGAAATGCTACCAAGATTGCATACTGGCATTTGAGAGATCCAGGTAATACCTATATTGGGTATTTGTGTTAGACACAGGTTACTAGAAGACTGGGTCAGTGTCTTGCTTCTGCACCCATAATTCTAGCTCTTTCCTCCAACCTGTGTTTCCAATTTCCTGAGCCACTATTTATTCATACTTCACATGATGATTCTAACTGTTGTGGACAGCTTGCTTCAACAATGCCACCGAGTTAAAAGATTGTCTGCCCATTGTAACGCCAGCCTGACGTATCACAACTTTTGCAAGCAGCTTTTTACTGCTATTTTTTAAAATTATTCCTTTAATCTTATTTCCCATCATTTAATTTGAATATTTAGATTCATTACCCTGTCATACATCTGTAATGTTTCGGAAGAAAACCCACACAATAGGGGTACTGCCTCCTGAGTCTGAATGTAGCACATGTTGTACGGATGATCACTGAATAATTCATACCCTTAATGATTTATTCATGCCCAAAGGCTGGATACCTCCTCTGTGACTTTCCATTATCTCGAAGAGAATGCAGGTTCCTATTCAACTATACTCATCTTAAGGGTGCCAGTAGCAGCCCCTGCAGTAGCACACGAAGTGGTGTCTAAGGCAAATAGAGCAGGTGTGCATTAGAAACCACGCCCATATGATTTTT
Source organism: Phaethon aethereus (assembly GCF_964289735.1). Lineage (NCBI taxonomy): Eukaryota > Metazoa > Chordata > Aves > Phaethontiformes > Phaethontidae > Phaethon > Phaethon aethereus. Next base: position 5,674,102 of record NC_138602.1, read on the forward strand.
CTGAAACATTCTGCTAAGCAACAAATCGAAAACTCTTGCCATTCCAAGGCCATGTATAGCACCCTTGACACAGAAACTAAAATGTAGGTACATTTTTTTGCAAATTCTTCAGAAAGGAAGGTGGGCAAGCAAGCATCTTAAGCTGTTTTCCACCGGTACACACGTAAAGTGAGGTGCTGCAGTCATGATGTTCTGAGCATGGAAAACAGACAGGCCATGACTCTGTGATTTGGTACCGTAGAGCCGATCTTATTCTCCACAAGAAATTTCAGGTTTATTTTCCATTGTAAAGTTACAGATTCTAAGACAATTGATATAAACATAGCAAGATTGTTTCCTAACCTCTCAGGGAACCTTGCAGGAAAGCCTGGACACATAGCAGCAGTTCAGACTAATCTCCTTCCTGTCTAATGTGGGCTATCAAAAAATACGCCGTTAGTAAAAGTTTGTAAGACCATGATCTGACTCTTCTGACCTAGGTGAAGATTTTGCAAGACATTCAAATTCCACTTGTCTAGAAAGTATGAAAGATGATTCTGTGTTTCAGCAAAGTCTCCAGACCCACAGGCAACACTACCCCTAGCTGGCTGGTATGAAATTTCCTAATTGTTTATCCTGTAATCCTGACTTCTTTTGTCCTTGGAATAGGCTCTACATCAGCATAATTAAAAATGTCAAACATGCTTGAGAAACTCTCCAAGTTGCTAAAAATGAATGTGAATTTCCTCCCCACAATCTCCCTTCGTCTTTCCCTTACTCTGGCCTCAGCTTTACAAAGTGGTCTGTTTCCAGCCCTTCAGCATAGTTTGCATTCCACTGCCAAGAATGAACATTTATTTATACAAACAACCATCCTTACAAGCACATCTCCCCCTGCTATCCTAGGGCAGGGGAATAAACACAATTTCTGTTCTGTTCTGTAGCTGCAGTTCCACATGTCTTTTTTCTTTATTCAGGGGCATTTTTTGCAATGAAAGATTAGTGCAGTTCAGTTGGTTTCCCGTGCTACAAATCTGCTCAGAAATGGACTGGAATGCTCTTTCATTTCCTTACAATGATTTTATTTTATTACCCTCTAATGATGGTGCCAGTTTCCTGATAAACCACTTAGGGGGTCTTGATGGCTCAGCAAGCAGGTTTTCAAAGAGGTCCAACAGAAGTGGAAAGCCCTAGTGCCTGTTTCTCTCAAAAGCACACCAAAAACCTGGTTTTCCCAAGTCCATTATCGGGCTGCTGTGTTATATCAATTCTTCCAGCAGCGCAGCTGACGTTGTAAAAGAGATCGGTGGTAAATGAAACAGCAGCTACCAGGTGAGCAGCACTGTAACAGACTAACGTGGATGGGGAGCCTGAAGCTCATGCATTATTTCTAAAACTTCTCCATCACTCACCTGTCAGGCTGAGGTATTGTTTGCTGAAATGCTAGCTCAGCACCTATGTCCTCTGTCGCCAGGTTGTCTCCCATTGCATCTGCCAGTTAAATGGGTATTACACAGATGCTAGATGACTCCAGACAGGGGAATTTCATAGTCTGAGCAGAGTTCATTTAAATGCAAAAAGAGGCCCTAAAAGAGATAGAGATACACATGCAGAGCATCTAGAAATTCTCCATTAGATGCCTATGTCTGCAAGCTGCGCTCTCTTACTGTAAGCACATCGGATTTTGCTGTGTGCGAGCCAGCTTCCATTCTCAGTTGATATAATTGTTTGTAGCTAAGAGTAATATTTAGATTGCTATGTTTACCATTACCTCCACCAGCGAATAAGATAAAGTGGTTTTGTTGGGAACTCTTACTTGCATTTCTAAAGCAACCTTCTAAGAAATCAAGCATTTAAGTAGTTTTTGAAGGATCCAGGGGAATACTTTTAAAAAAAGTAACAGCAAGATGATATTTTGGAATATAGTCCCAACGCTATCTTTTTAGGAAGAAGATACAGACAACTTCTTTAACTACATTGCCAAACCAAAGTCAATGAACTACTGCAAATTAATGAATTAGGAATTTTTAGTGACTACTTTCCATGAATCATTACTGAATATTTTATGGATCTTACTGCTTTCTTATTAAGCTTACCGTTGCAAAGTTTGCAAAGATATATTGACTTTTGGGTCAGTACAAGGTGTCAATCTTTTTCTTCTTTACTGTGATGCACAACAAAAGACTGATGTCCTTTAAGAATATCCCTGTAACATGCCTGGGTACGTACTCGGGTCTAAATAGGTATTGCTCTATTCAGGAAGAGGAACATAATCATAATTAGGCCTTGCACTGATTAGCTCGTACAGTACCATCACAACTAACATATAGCAGGAGAGAAAAACCTCATGTTGAACATGCAGCTGGCAACATACCACTACCTCCTCCTCACTAGGCTTCCATTCAGAGCAGGATTTATTCCACTCTTGCAGGTTACAATATGCATGCCTGGAGCCCGTCAAAATGGATCCAAAATACTGGATTCTTCACATGACTTTTTTTAAAGGATTTTTCATTAAATTATATCAGCAAGTGTACTGGTAGAAATTTCCGCAACATCTGAAGAGGTGTCCTACAATCTAAAGGTACTTATGCACACACAGGACGTACGTAAGTACATGTGTATATAGCCCAATATTGGTCATGCATATTCCTCTGTATTTGAGTATGCAACACCCTGATTAGTGCAGTAATTCCCCTGGAGATAAGGGAGAAACAAGTGACCCCAAAATGGCATGACATAGCACAAGGACAGAAACGCAGAGACATACCAGCTCTATTTTGGAACTGCCAAAATTGTGCTCCCTCTTCCCCTTCCCGAATACTTCTTTTTGATGTCATGCATCCACTTTATAGGCGCTTCCGCAGTGCAGCTGAATTAAAGTCCTTGTTTCCACATTGATTCAAGAACAAATATGTCCAAATACATCTGAGAAAGTCAGAGGACTGACACACCAAACCGCTGTGTGCCTGCCATGAGGCCCACATTGTCACATAGGCTAATAAAGACATCATTTTCCCAGGGCTTCAGCTCTATTAAACACAAGGCTCCAAATGATTTCCTACTTGGATCAAAGATGTGTTTGTTCCAGTGCCACTTAAGTTTAAAAGGCAATACTGGGAATGAATGAAATCTCCCCAGCGGCAGCTGCTGAGGTTCAATTGGTTTGTCAGTGCCATAATTACGCAGCAGACGTCTTCTGTTTGCTGGCACATATGTTCCTGAAGGATGTTATGCAATGGAAACAGTGCAGGGACGTCTTGCTCCCAAAGATAAGGGGGTTTTGCTTTTGTGGTGTGAAGACTTGCTTATGTTTCAGACGGTGAAAAGGTTAAGAAATCTCATGTTCTGATTTCAGACTTAAAACTGGAGTTGTTCTTATTTGATCAAACTAGATGGAAACGTATGAAAAGAAACAGCGGCCTACATCCAGTATCCTAGAACTGGTGCTTTAATATGGAGGCTGACCGCTTTTACCACTAGTTACAGCTGGCCTCTGAAAGCGAGCGCTGCCCTCGGCTAACGTATGGAGCTGGCACTCAGTGGCTGGGTTTGGTGTGACCTGTGGTGCTAAGAATAAACGTGGCTTCCTGTCCAGGCAGCCACCACTGCACAGCCTGTCCACCTCTTCCCCACTTCTCATTTCTGTAGGTTAGGGTCTGGATGCTGATGAGAAAAGTCTGCTCATTAAATAGCTATCTCCTTGTCTAATAGACTGTACACGAAATTTTCAGTGTAGCAGACATGAGTGTGTAGTAAGAACACCAGCGTATTAAATTAAGCATTAAAAGAACATTAAGACATGAACCTGCAAACTGTGAAGTCAGGGAGAATTGAGAGCACTTGAGATCTCAGTTGCCAGAGGAACAAAAGAAACACAGTATCTTTTAGAATGTTTAATATTTAATTTAGTAAGATGCTCAGATACTAGGGCAGCAAACCCAGAAAGTGATGACAGAGAGCACCGTGCGAGGGGTGCTGTATGTCAGCCACGGGGCCTGAACGGGTGTGCCAAAACAGAGGCACAAAAGGCTCCTTGTTTGCAGAACTGTCAGTTTTATGCACAGCTACCTGGTTTGTGCACACACCTTGTGCATCTTCTAAACACCATTTAATTCATATGTGTTCTTGTTAAAGACACAGCAGCAACATTGTACAAGAGAGACTCCTAACAACTGTGCTAGTTAGAAAGGAAAGAACCCATGGCACATCTTAAATGCCAGAGATGTGTCGTTGACTGACTTAATGTACTGCAAGCGGCTGAAGCCAATAGGATGATTTTCGTTAACTGAAAGAGTCTTCTTACAGAGCTAAGTTTAATTCAAAGGGGCATCTTTAGCTAAACTTTCTTGCTTTAAGGTCAGGGCTTAATAAAATATGTAAGTGATACTTCATTTATTGAGAAAATACTTAATTTCATACCGTGAGTTGACCAGTTACTTCTGCAACACTAGAATTCACTTAATAAGATTCTTCCCTCTTAAATTTTGTCATGAGGACTTAAGTACACATGTGGTCACCAAAGGAACAAAAAGGACTTTATGTAAACAGAGCAGCACGGCTGTGACTGTGACCCAGTCCTCTAACAGCCAGGCCTGCGCTCCAAAGAGCTTGGCCATGCACAGATAGCTATTTTGAGGTACCCATTTCGGCTTTGGGGAGCCAGCAGCCTAGGTGATTTTCTAAGAAGCATTCACTGATGCCTCAGTCATCTGAGAGTGCCTGCTGGAAGATCCAGTAAGAGACAGCTGGGTTTGTGGTGCAGGCTTGGAGAAAGTTTCCAAAGCGTGTTTTCAGAAGTGTCTTTTTGTGGACTCAGGGCAATTTTAGCAGAGCACTCCAGATCTGAACCCACTGTTGGCCCGAGTTTTGCTTGAATCTGTAGAGTGGGCTTAATTGTTTGCTCTTGCTCACACTTTGGAACATCTGTTATCACTGCTGTAGGACAAGGGTTGGCAACCTCTTATGGATACTATGCCAGAGTGTATTTTTCTTTTCCAAATTAGCGGCTAGGTATGCCAATGCTGGGTTTTGCTGCCTCTCCAAGAGGCAAGATGCCATCCATCTGGGGTATTTTTCATCTGTGAGGCTCTCAGCTCCTGCTGAATGCAGCACTCAAGAAGTGGGAGGCAGAAACTGGGAGCCACTGCCTCTTACTGGTGCTTCTCCAGATACTGCAGATCCCAGCTCCTGCCTCAAGCATGCCATTCAGAACCTATAAAAATTGAGTGCAGACTCAGCGCTCAGGGCAGAGCCTTTTGCTTATTGCTTCCATCCCACACAAGGGATCTTCAGGTTGCTTTAAGATCACTTTTCTAAATAACTAATACCTTGTCTCTCTTCCTTATTTCCTAGGCTTCCCTGTCCTCTAGGTGCCGGTGAGATTCTTGTCCTTCTGCAGACTGCTGTGCTCTGTGGGAAGCTTCCCGAAGCATCTTGCGTGACCTTGGAGGAGGTAAGGGAGAGAGTGGCACTTCAAAACAAAAACAGTAGAAAATTAAAGAGGAGCAAAGGTGCCAAAGGTGGGAAGCCCGCAAGGCTCCCAAATGTCCTATCAACATGGCCAGATATCATGAACTAATGAATTTCCCTGCAGCCAAAAAGCTTGGGTGCTGCATGGCAAGATGTGTTTTGTGAAGGACAAGCACTTTTCTTTTACACGGGCACCGCACCCCTGTGTTCTCCCTGTGCCAGCTGTGGGCATCTGTATCTGGGAGACCCCAGTGGAGATTGTAAAAAGTAATCCCACAGAGAGGGAGCTTTCCCTCCTCTGAAAGGTCCCTGTTTACCAACAGAGTTACTTCATTTACCTCCAAGAGCCATTTACCATCACATCCTCAGCAAACCTTCATAAACACTTGAGATGTGAAAATGAGAGCTAGCTCTTTGCCTGTTGCTAGTGAGACTGACTTCTACATACACCCCCAGACTGAGTCATCACGGATTTAAAGTGCTTCCAAAAAGGTGAAATCCTCAAGCCTGGGAATGAGTTGAGGTGTCAGTCATTAAAATTGTTCTGTATTGTAAAAAAGTAGGTTACTATGTCTCATTGTGAACAATTATGTCTAATTACAAGTCACAGATTCTCCACAAATACTATTTAATAACAAATTTCTACCACACTTCATCCGGAGTGTGTTATGAAGTAATACATTACCTCTGGTTTGCAGATAGGTAATGCGTGATGCAGAACAGAAAGAGTGTTTTGGCTGAGAACAGACAAAGAAGAATGGATGCTAGGCCCCGAATCACAGTTCAGTGGTTGAAACTTTGGATAAGAAGTCCTCCAGCTTACCGCACTGATTATTTCACTTCAGTTTAGCAGATGGCAGAAAAAAACGGTGTGTGCCACATTGTAATTTTAGTTAAACTTTAAAAGGCTGCTCAGAAATATATAAAACTGCAACAAACACCTTAACAATAAAATTAAACAAGTAAGATTTGCAGCTTCCCCTTAGCAAACTCCCAAACAGGATGTTAATTTTGCTGTTTGTTATAAAAAAAAAAGCCATCAGCAGAACAGAAAACCAAAGAACCAAAGATACAGTAACACCCTTATCCCTGCACCCCAGGAACTGGGGATGGAACAGTTTCTGCACTTGGCTAAGGCAGCCTGACTGGTCAGCATTTTTCTGCTGTATTTTTAGCAGTAAGATAGCAAGTTTCCTATCAAGGTGGCATGTTGAGAGGTCAGTAAGTCTATGCTGAGAGCTTTGCGCGAAATCGTTGCTGTTTTCTTCCTCCGGAGCCCCGGGCGCCAAGGGTCTTTGCCAGGAGTAAGGAAGTGCATCGGGATGGTGCGGTCACCCCGCACGGATGTCAGAGGATCCCTGACCCCGGCATTAACGGCGGTATTCGCTCGGCATGGCAGCCAGGGCGGCGGCAGGGCCTTGGCGAGGCCCGGCCGGGGGCAGGCGGGGCGGCGAGCGCACGCCGCGGGCCCCGGGAAGGGCGGCGGGCCCGGCCCCCGGGAAGCGCCGCGGGCGGCGGGCCCGACGGGGCAGCTGCGCCTGGCCGGGGGCCGAGCACCCTCTGCCGGGGACCGGCCGAGCGACGGGCTGCCGGCTCCCACAGCCGAGGGCGGCGAGCTGCAGCCCTCGGGGCCAGGCCGTAGGAAAAAGCAAAGGGAAAAGCGTCCAAGTTTGACATCATTCCCGTCTGTTTTTTGAGCCTGTTGCCGTCAAGCTCTACGAAACAGCGAGGATTAAAAGCAATCGTTCTCGTAGAAGACGGTGATGTTATCCCATGACTGGTGAAGCTTGTGCTTTATGAAAAATACCGCAAATAGCGAGAGAAGCAATTAAAAAAGTAGCAAACGCTCCTACAAGTGCCTTCTTGCCGGCAGACATCTTCTTCCATTAATTAAGTGAAAGAAGGTAATTTTAATACAAACGGCTGCTGGGGAACAAAGGAAGTTCTCACAGTTCTGTGCTGATACAATTTACTCATCTGTAGACAGGACTGAAAATAAAAAATCCCAGGAAAAGTAAAACAGCCTGCACATAGAATTTTTACGGAAAATAATGGCCCGGTCTCCCCTGGCAGCACTAACCCTAAGTGAGAAGCTGCTCGCAAATGGCAGCGGTAACAGGGTAACTCAACACGATGATTATTGACGTTGCTGCATTTTCTGCCCAAGTAACAGATTTGCCCTTTGCTTATTTCAGCTTTCCCACTTCTTCCTGGGGAAATAAAGTACTACGACCTATTTATAGAAATTCATGGGTTTAAATTTTTTTTTTTTTCCTTTACTACAGCTGTTTTTAGTGGTTGATTACTGTTTGTTGGACCAGGCAATCCTTTGCCAGCTTGGCTGCAGCTTTTATTAGCTCCTTTAAGAAGACTTGATTAAGAGCTCACAGTTACGTTACAAGGACAGCAGCTCTGTAACGCAGACCCTCAAGAGAAGAGATAATTAGGACTCATGAAAAAAATTGTGTCCAATTCTTTGAACAAAAACGCTCTTGTTTAAGGAATGTGGTGCTGTAGGCTAATATTTAACAGCAGTCTCTCCTCTCTCACTCAGAGCTGGTGCATGCAATTAGACCCTGCCCTCCATCAGATATGCTGGATATTACTTGCTGGGAGCATCTCTCAAAATGGAGGAATGCTGCCCTGTAGCGAGTACAGAATGTATCTTGGGAATTGCATTTCTGCAAGTGAGGCAGGAGGTACTGGTGGAAGGACATGGTGAAGCAGGAAGACAGCTGAAGAGGTGCTGAGCAGGCTCTTGTACAGGGGAGGGGGAGGAGAGAAACAAACATGGCAGAGAACAGGAAAAACGATGTGCTGGGAAATGATTAATCCACCCCAAAGGCCCTTGCTGAGAAGCGGTGGGACAAGCTCAATGATTTTTGGCAGCCATGAGCGACTTCTGCTCCGCTCTCAACTCCCGTCTTGCAACCAGATGTGTTTAAGTACAGCGTCATCCCATTCCTGCCCCCGACAACACATCCCCCGTCAGTGTCTGTCACTCCACTCCTGGCAGCTCTCTGGTGGTACACCCCCTCCTAGATGTGTATTTTACAGCTGTCCCGTGTCCCTCCGCCTCCAGTAAGTGTTTCTCAAGTGAGCAGGAGCACACAATCCATGCCGGGGGAAGGGGGCAGGAGTCAAGTTTAAGAACTGGTGCGCTGTATCCTGTTGTTTTCCTGCTGGGAGCGTTCCAGTTTCCTGCACTGTCTTATCTGGAGCTGAAAAGCCAAAGCTCTCATATTTACTTGCTTTGTGCGTGCCTCAGGTTTCTAGTCTGTGAAGTAGATGTTACAAGACTTAAGAGAAACTTAACTAGGACTATTACAGGGTGAGGGCCGGGAACAAAGTGGTTAAAGGGCTTTCAGTGCCTCTACAATTAGTGTCTTTCTGTAGTTATCCTGCTTGCATAAGCCTGTGTGTGTCACAGAGCATTTCAGAGAACCTTCAGCATACCATAATGCTGCACAAAGCCCACTGAAATGTAAGGAGTGTAAGATGTAGATGTTTACATTCCCAGGTGGCTCCAGGTACCTGTGTTTGACAGACCTTACAAGAGAATCATTTTCAGAAAGTGCTGAGTATGTTTCCCCCCCCGCAAAGGCTAGAGACAGGAAAGTCTTAAAACAGAGTAAGCATTTCAATGCTTTTACTCAGCCTTAAGAGTTCCACTGAAATGCTGTAGACTTCTTTGAAATTACTTGGCCACTTTTTTTGAATACTGAGGTAAAATAACTATATACAGCGCTGACATTTTGAAAACTTACTATGTAGATAAGATGCGTGAGAAAGCAAATTCTTGTAGATTTTTTTTAAACTTTTTTCCCCTCTAGTGAGCATGAATTCACTTAACTATAGGTTATATTAGTGCACTAAATTCCCTATGGGTTAAAAAAAAATAAAAGAAAACATTTACCGTACAGCTTTGGAATGTCCTGTTTTTCTGCATAAAGGTGTGGGTCCTGCATACACAGTGGCCATTATCAGATGGGAGCCTCTCCTGGAAAGATAATTAAAACACTGCATCACTCACAGCCATGCAGATACTGAACCAGACACAAGGTTTCAAAACAGAACTCAACCCCCAAACCCCAACCCCAGAACCCTCCTCCACAGGGGTCCTGGTTTTGTTGGAAGCAGGTAAAAATTGTGGCAACGATCAAGATGGATTTTTGTAATTGAAGAGATGAGAAGTATGTCAGTTCAGCCTTCGTGGGTAAATACATACTTAATTTTTTTCCGCTCATTTGTAACTGTAAATTCAGACTCATTCCACTTCACAGTTTCTTTGGAGGTACTTTCAACTGATGTAAATATGAGAGCAGGAGTGGGCTGAAGAAGTATCCTTAGATGATTACCAGAGCCTTTATTTGGAGCTAAGTATCTAGAGAAAAAAGGCGCTTTTTTCAAAGATATCAGGAAAAGGAAGACATGTGCTTGGAGATAAGGAGAGATAAAAGCATTCCATTTAAAGATGCCTGTGATAGAAATCAAGATGTTCATCTGCCAAGTCAGTAATTTCATGGCCGTATGACCATGCAGAGCTTCCGTTTCTATTACCTTTTCCCACACTAACTGTAAGCACCAAATTATTGGAGTGAAAGTTCCTTTTAGTTTGTCCAAGCAGCGCAGCCCTTTAGGGAGGAATTCCACAGGTTGAACTTGAACATAAAACTCTCTCTTGATTTCAGAAGGGGTAAAAAGGTTCTCCCATAAGTTTACATTCAGCTTTCTGAGGCCCAGGTTGTGACTTCACTCTCCTTGGAAAGTTTGAAGACAGGTTAAACGAACACCTCTGAGGAGAAGTTTGGGCAGAGCTCATTGTTCTTTGAGGAATGAGGACAGCTAAAATGGCCATTTGAGGTGACTTCCAACCCTGTTTTCTAAGATTCATTAGGAGTGAGATCACGCTGGCAGTGGGTCCTACACAATGCCTAGATTAACAGAAGTCAAGAGCTCAAAATGCATTTGCTGCTTTAAAACAGGGTTTTTTGGTCTGTTTTTTGTTTAAAGCAAGCAGCAGATTTCAGTTAGAAAGTACTTTGAAAATCCTAGCTCTGCATGTTTCACAAGCTAGCATATGCAAACAGCAAAGCATTCTAAAATTATCCATGCTATCATTAGAAAGCCATAAGAAGGAACATATGGATTGATACTAACGTAAATGCAGAAGGGCCGTCCAGAGCTGTGCTGCCATGCGGCAGTTTCGCCCCCAAAACGAGAGTGGTTCCGATGCCTACTGTTGGTTCCCCATCGGGAAGTGCAACTGATGTGCTGCAAGAGATTTGACCTGTGCTTTTCTCTTTGAAAGGAACATTTAGTTCCCTGACCTGTCTCCTGAGGTTAGAGAGGGCTTTTCTCATATGCTTTGCTTTTGTTTGTTTCCTTTCCTCTTTGGGTTGAGCTTTGCCTACCTACCAAACACTCGTTAATTGTCTGAGGGTGTTTGTCATTGTAGTCATTACCCCCGCCTCGCTCCGGCCACAGACAGGCTCCCTGGTGCTGGGCAGCTTGGAAGCCCACGCTGCTTCCATGGCTTTTTGTTTTTTCCCCTTCCTGCTTGGAACAATTAAACTTTTACCCAGAGATTTTGCATGCTTGCTCACTTAGGCTTCGCATCCAGCAAAGCACGTTTAGCTTTGGCATCAGCAGGTCAAAGCATTCACTGAAAATTAAGCAGGTGGGTAAGTGCCTGGCCAGGGACTCTGCTGCCCCTCGGTTCCTGCAGGTTTGGAGCTGAGAGCTCAGGGCACGTGTGAACACCCTTCCAGAGGGCTCCTCCTCAGTGCGGGAGCTGGGCCAAGCGGCATTTTCACCATCACTGGGTCTTGTTTGGGCTTGGTTGGTCTCAACCCTGCTCTGGGAGCCTCTGCTGCCAGATGGTGAGGATGGAGGTATGGAAAGGGGCAGGCAGCCGCCCCCACCCACAGCCAGCCAGGCTCCTTCAGGTACCCCTCAGCCTCAGGCTGGCCCTGCTGGCAGTCAGGGGCTTTGGGTTAGGGCAGGCAGCTTGGGGGACCCCAGGTGATCCCACCCTGGTGCCAGGCTGGAGAGGGTAAAGGCCTTCCACCACATGGTTTCTACATCCCCACCTCATGTCACAGATGCTGGCCAAGCCCCACAGCAGCTGCCACGCTTCACCCTGCGCACGGAGCTGGCGGCCACCCCTGGGAAGCCCGAGCAGTCACTCTCTCACTTCCCTTCCTCCAGGCAGGGCTCCTCAGCCTCACCAGGTCCCTCCTCGCCCTGCCACCTCACGCGGGGCCAGCAAGCATGGCCGGTGGAGGTAAGCACTAAAGGCAGCGGGCGCAGCCTCTGCCTCGGATGCTGGCACACAACAGGGCTTCTGCAGTACGGCAGTTTCTTGCCTGTGCACTGACAGGCTTTCCCTCAGTTTAACTAGCATACTCCTGAAATAAATCCCTGTAGACAAACACCACATTCACAGATTACAGAGCAGCCCTACATCTGTCAGCCGGGATAGGCATCTCCCATCTTCCACAGCTTGCTCTGAGAATAGGAGCGTGCGGAGCAGGAGGCCTGGAGGCTCGAGCTCATGTACCTGGTGAGGATGTGTGCTCGCAGTGTGCTGGCTGTCTGCACGTGCGTGCTCACCTTCAAAGCTAGCAAGGGCCTGTTCTCACCACAAAGCTGTGTCACATTTAGGCCAGAGCTGCTCAAAGAACCAGTTTAGACAAGATTCCTGTGTCCAGTATTTTCAGTCTGGCACTAAATGCAAAGTACCACCACTAAATGCAAAGCTTTTAATTAATAATAGGCTAAGATACCTGGAGCAAAGACTGCCCATATGAACTCTTAAAGCATGTGGTATCAGTCACATAGCATCATAAGGCTGCTTGGCTCTCTCACAATGTGTATGGTGACAATAAGTTATGTGACCGGTTGTTTTTCTCCAGCCTGTTACACAGAAATGATGACAACTTTCTAGACTACTACGCAGAACATATGGGAGAATTTCAGATTTGATCTCTAGTAAATATGAGTTACATATGCAAATAACTCTTTAGTTGGGGAACTTCCTCTTCTTTTTACTATTTAAAAAGTCAGATAATGTCAGAATCTGAACTAGCTTCACTATTTCTGGTACTTCTGTTTCTGCAGTTTACTCTATTTGGAGAAGATTGCTAACCACAGCCTGTGTTCAAAGTGTCAGCGCTGAAAGGAACATCTCGCAGAGTCTGTTTTTTAAAATTCTATTTTCAATATTTATATTTTGTTTCAGCTTTGATTGGTATGCTGTAGAGGCTAATCCTGCAAATATTTACACAAGTCAAACTTTCTATATATAGTTCATTCAAGCTGGATGGGAGCTCACCTTAAATGAAGGCACATGTTCTGTAGTAGCATTTATTTTGGACTGAGCATTGAAAAAATTTAGTTGCATCTGCTAGCCAATTTTTTTTTTTAAATACATATACGTCCACACACACGTATAGACACACACGTATTATGATTATTTTAGGTTCTGAGAGAGAAAGGAAGAATATCCAAACAGTCACTTAGTGAGCTCCACCCGAGAGAAGGCTCAGTGAAATAGAAAACAGCAGCATGGTGAGTATTCTTTTATAGCATAAATGATACCATAGACAATTGTTTCTAACACAATCAAGTATAGCATTAAAAATTTAAGATTTTTTTAAAACAAGTTTTAGATATGTGTATGCAAGGTCCATTTTCTAGTTTCTGAAAAGCATCCCACAAACCACTTCTTCATAGATCTAATTTCCCTTTGAGCCAAACAGTGCTATCATTTTGACAGTGTCAGCCCTGTTGGCCATGGGGAGGTGGGAGACCGAGAAGCTGATTCCTGACACTTTCCCTTGTTATTTTCCATAAGCACATAGGGAATTGTCCATGGGTACAAGCTTGCTTGGATCACAGGACTCGGACTTGCAAACAGAGTGCTACACTTCAGCAAGTTACCCTTCTGTTAGCCGAGCTGTGGTGGTTCAGTGAGACTGTTAATCTCAGTTGTGCTGTGGGTATAGAACACGCACATGAACAGCTGCTGTAGCTCAGCTGAGGTATGATAAATTCTTAAGTTGAGCTACTTGATCAGGACTCAGAGCCCATAGGTATGTGTAAATTATATCACTTATTCATTATATCATTTATAAATTCATCATTCTAGGACCACGCCCACAAACTACCCTCCAGGTCTTCAAAGTGGACAAATTTATTTATTTGAATTTTATTATTTGAATTTTAAAGAATGAACAAATTGCTTTTTAAAAAGAATCATGGGAGGAATCACTGATCTACAGTTATTGCACTATGGAGATAGGGCTAGAAACAGTCCCCAGGGCTGCTATTTTACGCACATCCTCTTTCACTTAAGTTATCTCCAACACGTTTTTACAGAATGAGAGCGTTGGTGATAGAAGGTGCAGTGATGCCAGTTCACTTCACATGGATCTCTCCAATCTTGTGACCTGGGCACACACTCATGGGACCATATGCAATCAAATCCCAGCCCTGGAAATTGTGCAGAACATGGGTCATCCTAGCAAGGGCAATTCTGTTCTGTGGATGTGTGGAGTTGGACATGCGTATCGCTGGCAGTGTGGAAAATTACACATAGGAAGCAGAGAAGAGAATGAAGCTGCCGAAAAGAGAAAGAGGTTAGTATCTTCTGAGGCTTCATCAAGGGAAGCTGATTTAGATGAAAAGAGGTTCAGGATGACCCCATCTTTTGAGAGGGCTAAAGCAGATGCTGTTAACACAGGGTCATGTAGCAGATCTCCAGCGGTCACTCAGCAGAAAGATGACACAGTCTACATAATACATAATAAACCATCACCTAGAGAAAATAAAAGAAATAGCAAATCCATGAAATCATGCTTTGCAGCAGAGCAGCATTTGTCAATATCTGGTGATGAAGTCAAAACTGACAGACATAAGGTGAAGCTAGAAAGCAACGAAGATCTACAAATCATCTCTGATGAAGAACAGTGTATATCAGATGAAGACAACCAAGGAGACAGAATCTACCGGAATATTCTGTCAGAATCACCAATTGAAGGTGTAACTGCTGAGGTAGATCTGCAAATGTGTCGCAGTCAGAAGATCACACTTAACAAGCCAACAGCCACCCAAACATCTGGCTTTGCCCCCACAGGAAAACCACCCCTAACTCTTGCCTGCATTCTAAAATCCCCCGTCAGCAATCAAGAGAGCCTGGACAGCAGCTTCTTGAGGTTGGGTCCTCTTAATCCTGCAGGGTTCATAACTGAAGCTTCTAAAGCAAGAAATTCCTCTGGGTCAGCAATACCAAAAGAACATTTAAAATCTGTTCCTGTCTCCAACATTGAAGCAAAGGCCCAACTTGAGTCACCTGCTTCTGTAACATTCTTTGAGTTTGAAGCCACTGTAGATGTCCAGCAGCAAATCCAGCTGAGTCCTCCTAAGCATGGCACACCAGGAATAGGCTTAACTGGGATCGTTACTGAAAACCCTACTAAGGGGAGTGAACCATCGGGATCTGGGCACGCACCTCTTCTTTCAGCCTTACTGAGTCCAGAGAGCAAGAATGCAGACCATCCACCTGCATCTTCAAACAAAAGTAAGAGAATCTGGAGTTTTATTCCTGGAAGGGCTTGTGGGTGTGTGGGGGCGTTCTATTAATCACTTTCCCAAAATATTAAAGGAAGGCGAGTTCATATAGCTGCCAAAATCTGTATTGTAGCACTTAAGTAAATGTCTGTGATTTGGGGCACACTGTTTTTACTAGAAGGGACTAAAAATGTTCCTACCTTAAGCAATCAGCACTTGAGTAGATAATGCCATTCACTAAGGTACCCAAATGCGTATTTGGCTGTGGCCCAGCCTTAACTACCCAGTTTGAATACTTTGTGTTTTCATTTTACTTAGTATCACCACATATTATGTTGGCTGTAGTTAAGAGAGAGTCCCTGTGAGAAACGGGAGCCAGAGATGGGAACTCAGGTCTCAAGAGAAGACGACAAGAGGAAGTAACTTCTTAAAGCAGGGAAACAGAGAAATTGTGGCTGAAACTCTGACTGCACCAAAGTCAATGGCAAAAATCCCAGAGATTGCAATGGGAGCAAAGTTTCAATCCTGCATATTAAATTACATAAGCCAAACAAACTGCTGTAGTACTTTTAAGAATTTTAAGATTTTCATACGTACTGTCCTTGGAATCCTACCAGAGTGGGTAGAGTTACAATTGCTTAAACTTTAACTTGCAAGATAACACTGCTTACCAGGGAACTTTCAATACCAAGGTCAAGCCACGTGCAGAGCATATTTTAAATGATTCCGCATCATAAGAATATGCTGTTTGACAAAGATTTTAGAAGCCTAGCTTGCAGCTATTTTAATCCTGCTGTAAGACAGACACTGTCTGCACAAGGAACAAGCGACAGAGTGTGTGGACATTATCAAAATTATGCTAGTCTTTTGCAAGTAGTGGGGAAGCCATCAATGAAATCGATTTCATTCATTTAACAAATTATCATATTTTAGGGTAGTTGTGTATAATACACTGGAGCCTTAATGTCAGGTACATTATGATTAAACACCTCAAATAAAATGCAAATGTCCAGGTTTTTAAAGATGTTATAGTAAAGCCACAAAATTAGCATCTATAATGATTTCAGTGCCTGTAGGTGCTGTTTCACATTAATTCTAAGTAAACTGCTGTCTAGTCAGTTTATGTTTTTGTCTACTAGTATCAAGGTGTAAACATTGAGGCAAATTTTCAAAACTTAATTCAAAGAGCAAGAGTATCTCTTTTCCACCCAGTGGCTTAATGCCTTGGCTCCGTCTAACCGAGAAGAAGCCCCCGACAGCACGTGTCTCACTTCCACGTGCTCAGTACGGGAATCCCATGTCACAGAATCACTAAGGTTGGGAAGGAACTTCAAGATCATCAAGCCCAACCATTAATCCAGCGCCACCATGTCCCCTAAACCATGTCCTGAAGCGCCACATCCACACGTTTTTTGAACACTTCCAGAGATGGTGACTCCACCACCTCCCTGGGCAGCCTGTTCCAATGCTTGACCACCCTCTCGGTGAAGAAATTTTTCCCACTATCCAATCTAAACCTCCCCTGACACAACTTGAGGCCATTTCCTCTCATCCTATCACTAGTTAGTTGGGAGAAGAGACCAACACCCACCTCACCACAACCCCCTTTCAGGTAGTTGTAGAGAGCGATGAGGGCTCCCCTCAGCCTCCTCTTCTCCAGACTAAACAACCCCAGTTCCCTCAGCTGCTCCCCATAAGACTTGTGCTCCAGACCTCTCACCAGCTTCGTTGCCCTTCTTTGGACACGCTCAAGCACCTCAGCTCGTCATATTTCCCGAAACCTGTTCTCTTCCCACAGTCACAGTCCAGCCCGACAGCCTTGTCTGTGGCACGCCAGGCACCTTGTCCATGGCAGAGCTGCCGCGGCGCTGCCCTGTGTCCACACGGGATGCTTCCCGACTGACCGTGTCTCCAAAACCCTCTAGCTGCAGGGCAGGGCTGTAACTACGTTGCCCCCCATCCCACCCCAAATACCTGTCCCACTGCACCAGACATTTATATGTATTTCTCTGCTGAAATAATGACCTATCTCAACTAGCCATAACATTAAAGAACAACAGCCAACTGCAGGTTTCTGCAGAGCAGGAGACTAGACAGCATCCTTCGAAAGGAGAGAGATTACTGAAGCAGTATTTTGGGGTTTGTCTGTAGCACAATGGGTCTACACTTAAAGCACTGTCAGTATTCCTGAATAGACTTGGGGTTACAGACATTCATATTCCTTATGGAGCCACAACCCCACAAACTGGCACAGTTGTTTGTGAACATTATTTGACTATTTTTGTAACTGACAACATATAGCATCAGAAGGGACCAGGAAGTCATCTGGGAGTGTCTGTGCAGTAGCCGTTTCTGCCAAGATAAATGGCTTATGGCTCAAGCAAGGCCTCTGCATGTATTGATTTACAGCCCATTCATCTCTTCACATAGATCAGTAACAAAACAGGCAAAAAACCCAAAACAGCAGCACAGGGATCAGTAGACTCCACCTCAGTCCGGCCACAGCATTTTAAGATAATAGCTAAGCATGTACAAAATAACTTGGTGCAAGAAGGGAAATCTCTAGATGTTGGGTCTATAACGATACCCCTCTACAGCCCTGGAAAAGTCACAGGCAAGCAGATGGAGCTTTTCAGCAATCCAAAGAATTAATTTCTCATGCTACATCAAGCTAGGTAGATGTGGTATTGCCATAGCAACTTGAGAGAGAACCCAACTGGAATCTTGGCAATCCTTTTAAAAAATAATACACCTGTGCTAATCTTTTTGTTCTTCCTTGCTATACAACCCTAACTTTTGGTTAATGTTTTTATTTCACAGTGAGAGGTCTCTTGCTCTGGAGATCTTTTTGTAAAGGTGAACGCTTTGAAATATATTTTGCATAATGCCTTGTACAACACTTTGAACATAGGAAATGGATGCTACTTAGTCCTGAGGCAGACCACAAGATCCACATACAGGCCAGCTCCCATCTAACAGAGCAGAGTGTGGCTCCTGCAGTCACCATAAAATATATGCCAGAGTAGGTGCAAATTGATTAAAGTATATCAAGTCCATTTGGGGTTGCTTGGGCTTCATAGCCAGCACCACAGGCTCAGGACTGCAGCCACTGGTTACACAGCTGGTCCCACGAGTGTGTTCCTACAAGCACACTCTGAGAGTCAACTCCAAAACCAGCCAGGGTGAAGTTCAATGTCAAGCCAGGCCACCAGTGACGGTTCCACTCTCCAGTCCTGTATTGCTGTCTGAGAAGGCACATAGAACTTGCGCCAATGCTTTCCCCATGTGCACCCCACAGTGACACTCAGCGATTAAATCTCATTAGGAACTTGTTCTCTCCCATTTAAACATAATTCAAAAAGAAAGAATACCTTAAGTTTACCTACATGGCAGTATGCAGATTCACCAGCGAAGTGAGAAAGAATGGGGAAGGAGGCAGTCCTTTCCCCATCTAGGCTGGCGCTGTCAGGTGGTGCTGGCTGGATTGTTGAGGACACAAACCTAAACCAAAGCTTTAAAGGAGATGGTTTGTGAAAGTCCCATAATCTCTGAATTACTTTTAGAAGGAAGGTGAACACTATTCTGCATCTCCTTATATTTCACTGATCTCCTTGTAAGCTCTTGCTGTCCACAAAGCTGTGTCTTATCTTTTAGATGTGTTGAAGAAGTGGGAGAAAAAGAGAAACCGTAATGCTGGTGATATAAAAATTTTCAAGGACTGGCTGGTTTTACATTGCCCTTCAGAAACACGTGAGATCTATAAGCTGCCACCCGAAGACCTCAATCATTACCTGGCCTCGTTCTACAGTTCTGCAAAGAAACAGAACGGCACAGATTTTTCCGCCAGTTCTTTGCACTTCTTTCAGAGCAGCATAGAGAGATACCTCAAGGATCACAACTACGAGTACAGCGTGGTGAAAGGGTTGGAATTCAGAGCATCTCAGGAAGCCTTGAAACTAAAGCATCAGCACCTATCTCAAAAAGAGAGAGAGGGGGAGTGGAGTATTTTGGAGAACCTGACAGATGAAGATGTGGGAACTCTTTGTAAGAAGGGACTTCTAAGTAAGACACACCCTCAGGGCTTTTTGCACCTCATGTTCACAAATATCATTAGGGGGTTTGGGGCAAGTACACACAGCCAGAGCCACAATCTGTACTGGGGACAGCTTGTGCTAAAAAAGAACGAGGGAGAGCTGGAGTACCTGGAGTGGAGGGACGATCTGAGTGCAGAGGTAAATACAGGGCAGTTGCGTCCCCGGCTCTTTGCCAAGCCTGACAATCCAGTTAACTGTCCAGTCACAGATTATAAAGAGTATGCTAAGAGGCGGCCACTGGATATGCTTCATGACTACGATCCACTTTATCTAGCTCCCAAGCCTCTGTGCTCCATATGGGACCAAATATGGTACTGTAGAAAGTCACTGACAAGAGCCAAAATGGAAAAGATCTTGAAAATTATTATCCAGCAAGTCAAAGGACCTGTAAAGAAGTCCAAGAAATAAAGGTATCCATTTAGTTTCTGCTGTGCCACTTTTTGATAGGAGTATGTTTGAAAGCAGTCTTTGAAAGGTTTAAGTGGCAATATTTAGTATAGGTTGAGGAGAGCATCCTTCTCTTCAGTTTAGTCTTAGAACATAAGTCATCTACAAATTTGCATCACCTTAGCTTTCAGGTTAAGTGAGAAACTTCTGTAGTTCTTTCTATTGGAATCGATAATTCAGTAAGTTAAATAAATAGGAGAATCTTAGGTTTCACATTTGCAAGACAAGTTAATTTTCTACTGTATTATTAATGACATGATTAAATAGTTAACGTGGAAAGGGCTCAGTAGCTGAATAACTTGGCTAGGAGTTAAAGCTGCTCTCATATGTAGGGAGCTGACACTTGTACACAGCGTTTACTCTATAGTATAAGCCTGTCTTAAAAAGATAAGTAACAGGAGTTAGTTCTGGGATGGAGGGAGGATGATGAAATGCCATGTTTGCCAACTGCTAATCCAGATCTCATGGGAATGCTTTCAACAAGTTTATGTCATTTATCTTAGTGAAAGATTTGTAGATTTAAGAAGTTGTGACTGTGTTTTAAGAAGTTATTTTAAATGGCTGACAGCGTTGAAAGGTTTTGTGGCAAGTGTTTTCCCCAGAGTGCTAAATATAGCTACATAAATGCACTTTGGTAGATGTAGTCAAGCTTTTTCAGCTGTTCAGGTACTATTCAGTCAATATGTTGTCTTACAGTCCAGTCAAGTTGTTGCATTGAATTGTTGACATAATCTAATAAAAGAACATTTTGCTCAGTCCTGCTTGACTGGTCTGTTTGTCTGTTCCACAAAAGCGAAGCCAGCAACCCCAAGCTAGCAGGTAGCCGTTTCCTGAAACGCCAGCGCACACACTTCTCATGCTCACGTTTCTCGTGCTCTGCCCATCATTATTCAGCGTTACAGAGCTGACCCTGAGGAGGATTTGGGCTGTTTGAAATCCCATGGAGCCCACGGTCATGGTTTCTTAATGAGACCTTTGTGGCTAAAGCCTTTGCCAGAATTGGTCCCATTCAAGCAATGTTTGATATCACTAAATAACTTATAGATGTTTAAAGAGCCATAACAAAGACAAACTCACTTAATCAGATGCTTAGAGGACATCTTCCAGCGTTCCTCCTGCTGTCAAGCATAGACGGCATCACAACTCCACAGCGGCACATGGTCAGGGCCCAAGCCAAGCCCTGCCACACACACAGCTCCACACCCAACAGCCCAGAGCCAGCCCCTTCCTACAGACCAGGCTTTACTCACCCCAGCTGGGGATAAGGGCCAGATCAGGCTTTTCTTTCCTCTGTGCCGATTTGTTTAGTCCACACCCCCAAGCTCGTTAATGAAAGGCTGCTGCCTTAAAAATCAGGTGGCACAATCAGCCGGCAGCATTCCCTCGCCCCTCTCACAAGCACAAGAGCACCTCCCAGTTCTCGGGGGGCTATGAGAGTGAGCAGAGAGAACGGGGGGTGGGCGAACAGCTTCCCCCGACATGCTGTTAGGGGCGACGGAAAGCAAACCTCCCAGAAATAACAGATTATCCAGCAAAACCAGGATCCCCCCCCCAGGCTGCCTGCAGCAGCACTGGCACACCCACACCTTTCCCTGTCGCCCAACCTGGGATTACGGGGCTGGGATTACGGGGCTGGGATTACGGGGCTGAGCCATGAGCGGGGCTGGGGCGGCTGGGCCGGCTCAGGGGTTTTGCCGAGTGGGCACGGCGCGAGGGAACAGAAGCCGGCAGCGCTGCGTGTGCTGGAAGCCCATGGGTGAGGGTCTTGCCCTGAAGGGAGGGAGAGCGGCCCCCCACCGCCGACAGACCCACGTTTCCCCAGGCCACGCGCGCGTTGGGGATGGTCGCTTGCCGCTTCACGCCAGGAAACCTGTGGAGCCCTTTATTTGCATCTTACGATGTTTTTAAGCTAGAGTTCTAGTTAATTGCACTTCGCACAAGTGAGTAGCGTCCCGTGGAACATCCTGAACTGGAGCCCGTCAAGGGTTTAACAGCTGCTCGTAATGGAGACCAGCCAGAGAGCGGCTTCGTTCCGTAAAGGCAAGGACGTAGCATTATCAGAAATTCTGAGTAACTGTCCCAGGGCACGTTCGGCAGCTCAAACCGCAAACCTCATTTCCTATAATCAGGAAATTACCCATACAAGGCTCTTGCTGGGAGCAGCGTTGGCTGCAAAAAGGGCTTTAGGGCTTTTCAAAGATGGCAGCCAGAGGACTTGTGGGGACACTGAGTCTGAAAAAAGGGCGAAAGGAAAGCAGCATCCCAGCCCCCATTTGTCTTGCGTGTTAGTGCTGTCCAGTTAGAGCAGACTCACTTTATCAGCAAGAAGATGTCTTGTTAACCTCCCACAGAAAATAGGAGGGAGATCGAAGAGTTGAATGTTCATGACAATTCAGGATGAAAATACTTGTAAAAGTTTATTTTTTATTTAAAAGCATTTGTGTATGTATTTGGTGGAAAAGGATTTCTAGGAACATCTTTTCCTGCAAGAAGGGAGACCGAATGCTCTTGGCTCGTCAGCGGGACGCCCTCCAGCCTGCGGGGATGGCAGGGCTGCCGGACGGGCCAGCGCGCTCCAGCGCCTGGGCAGCCGGAGAGCCCCCCGCACCCCAGGGGGACGGGGGCTGCCGTGTTCCTGCCCCAGCCCTCGCTTCTCACCGGTCCCCGTGACTGCAGGGCTCGAGGGAAGGGAGGAACGCTGGGCATCATCGGAGCGTTACCCGCGTGCTCTCTATCTTCGCATCGCCAGCAAAAACGGTTCGTCAGGGCGGAGACCCAGAGCCGACGCAAAGTAACACGACCGAGGCCGTGAACGAGGCGGGGGCAGAGGCTCCCGCGCGGCGGGGCCCGGCGGCTGCTGCCCGGATCGGGCCCCGGCGGGGCGCAGGGCCGGTGGCGCCAGCCCTGCCTGGGGCGTGCAGCCACGGCAGCCCCCCCGGGCCACCATCGGCGGAGCGGGACCCGCAGTCCGGAGCTTCGCAGGACGAGGGACCGCCCGGAGGCTTCTGCAGACCCGGCTGCTTCCCCGCCCGCGCGGAGCGCTCCCCCGCCGCCGGGCAGCGCCGCGGCCCGGGGCTCGGCCGCCGCCTCCCGGGGCTCGGCCTGCCTTGGCCGGGCGCCACCGCCCCGGGGCCGCCCGGCCCCACGCTCACCCGTGGGTGCTCGGGGCTCGCGCTGCCTGCGCGCTCGCCGGGAGCCATCTAGCGACGGCGGGGCAGCGGGGCGGGCAGGGGGCTGCGGGCAGCGGGGCTGCGGGGTCCCGGCGGCTCCCCCAGCACGGCAGCCGTAGGGAGCCCCCCCCCCCCCCCGGCCACCAGGCTCCTTCGAAACACCGGTGGCAGAAGCAGCAGAGCAGGCGGACAAAACCGGCCAGGAAGAATGAGGGAAAGCAATGACTCTTTAATAAATTAGCAAAATAAAAATAAACATCATTTATATACATGTATATGTATATTACTGCATCTCAGTAGATCACATGAGAAGCAGAAACGTTGATTTCCCAGTTTGATGCCGATACTGATCCAAAGGTATGCATCAGGCCAGGTACCCTCCCAGGTGATGCCTGATCTTGTACCTAAACACCTAAAACCACTTATAGAAATAAAAGCGTTTTTGTAAGCCAGAGACACAGCTTCCAATGAGAAAGAAGTTAAATTACCGTATGATTTCATCTGGCTGTCTCCTTGCAGAAGTAATTAGAAGAAAGTGATCCGATTTTTTCCCTCTTAAAAAAAAAGAAAGTATTACCTCACCTCAAAGGGAAGGGGGAACGAATGAGCACATCTAATGCATTGGAAGGATCATCAGTTATGTTAAAAACAGACGCGATTTGCAGCGTACAAGTCTCTGATTCTCGTGATAACCAGGAGCTGAACTGGTCAGGTATTTCCATCATGTGTCAGACAATCCCACGCAGGGTAAGTACACGGCAAAGTCCGGTGGCCCCAGCCCTCGCAGCCCCAGGGGTCCCTCAGTCGTCGTCCCTGACATACTGCCCTGCCTCCCAGCGCTGGGCCATGGCACTCTTGTGACGAATCACTCTGGTGCTTTCCACGACCTAGAGAACCCAGAAGGCGCGGTAGCTTTTTATGAAGAAGATCTGTTTATAAACAACCTTTTTTGCATGACTTGCCCTCCCAGCCAGAAGCCCCTCCCTTCAGGTTACACAGACCTGACGGCACCCACAACACCTGCCCAATGCGATGCCCACCCGAGCGTGCCCGTGGCCTGCGGGAGCCGAGACCCCCGTCCAGCCCGTCAGCTTCCAGGACCGGGGAGCGAGGGGCGTGAGGAGTCGGGGCAGCACAAGCAGAGCCTTCGAGGACTCAGGGACTTTACCTCCGTGTTGATCTTGTCAACGGGTTCAATGCCTGCGTACTGTGAAAAGGGAGGAAAAAAGGTTCAGATAACAGCACCCTTGCCGGGAAATATCCAGAGGCAGGCAGTACGGGGCATGGGGGGTCAGGCTGCTGGGCGGGGGGGCGAGGTGAGATAGCGTGTGCCCCAGAGCGGGGGTACAGTTCAGGCCAGGACCTGCCCCCAGGAGGAAGCTGCTGCTCCCCTGCAGTCCCACCCAGTGCTGGCACCCCTGAGCCGTGGGGTGCTGCCCTTGGGGCTCGGCATGGCACCTTGCTGGTGCCACCACTGCCGGGTCTCCCACCGAGCCGAGCAGCTGGATCTCCAGCTCCAGGTGGGAGCTGGGCACGGCTGCCTTCGGCCCCAGAGCCACCAGCCTTCTCCCAGGCTCCAGCCCCCAACCGTATGCTGCCCGGTGCAGGCAGGGCAGGCGCATTCACCTTTCCATCCTCCTTCACCCTCCTCCTCCGCTCCTCGAAGGGGCTGGAACGAGCCGAGTCTGGGGTGAGGGTCTCCATGCTGCCCTGGGAAGGACTGGCCACTCTCAGCGGGGTGAAGGACGACACCAGCCCCAGGACCCCCGTCTGGTGCGAGGCACGAGTGGAGATGGGAGACCCGGGCACCGAGTAGCTGCTGCTGACACCTGAGGCAGCTTCAAGAGAAAGAGCCGTGGGGGGTGAGGGACACCAGGACCACTCCCGGGGCTGGGGTGCCCACAGGGGAGCAAGGCTCCTGCCTCAGACCAGCCTCCTTGCAGGTCCAGCAGGTTTGGACATGGCTGGGACCCCCTGTCTGGGTGCCAGCTGGGGATTGCCAGGAGCAAGGGAACAGAAATGCATGAGCTGGGCGCTTCTGGGCCCTTCCAGCGCTGTTTTCTGTGATAGTATGACACAAAGTCATCAATATCTGAGCAGCTCTCAGAATCAAAAGCTGTGCTGCTCTTGTGGAGACCATCCCTCCTCATCATCATCAGTTCCCTGCATCTGCTTCCCTGACAGGCTGGGCTGGTCCAGCTGGCTCCAGGGACTTCACATCAAGCACTTCTGCTTGCTGACCACAGAACTGGTGTCCAAGGAGAATTCTTTCTCCAGGGACAATTTGCTACCAACACACAGGGGTCCTTACAGGCACCTCAGCAAATCCTTGCTGGGAGGAACCTGGACCCCTCACCTGCAGCCAGGCTCTCCCAGGCCAGGACTTGATGCTTTCCACCCATAACCCTGTCCCCCTTGGTCCCTGCCATGGCCGCTCTTCCCCTCACAGAGCCCAGGTCACCTCTGGCTGCTGCCCGCGAGAGGCATCTCGTGCGGACGGCAGCCACCGTAAGGGTTTGCTGCCCAACGGCTTCCCAAGCCCGCCTGCACGGGAAGGTCCCTTGGGACGGGCACCTCGTGGTGCCACTCCTGCCCCCTCTGACGGCTCCTGCTGAGACTCGGAGCCACGAGGAACGGGAGGGCAGGAGCGATGCCCGCGGTAGCCCTGCCCCAGGGTTTGACCCCTGCCCTGTCCCATCCCACCATTCCTCTCCTCCCCTTACCGGAGCTGTGCCGTGAGCGGGAGCCCTCCTGGGCAAAGCCATCGCTGCCGACCAGGGAGCAGCCATCTACCAGCTGCCGCCGCCGCCGCTGCTCCTGCAGCTCCTCTTCCCTCTGCAAGTCGCTCCGGATCTCCTCCTCGATCAGCGCCGAGGTCTGGGGCTTCCAGGTCCTCAGCTTGTACTGCTCCTCCCGGCTGTCCTCCCTCCTTAGCGGGTTCTGCGTCCCCATGTCGTCCACGAAGGAGACCTTGGGCTTCCAGAAAGAGAAGGAGAAATACTCTCTGGGCAGGACAGCCGTGCCAGCGGGGCTTGGGGTGGAGCCGGGAAGCCTTCCTCCCTGTGAATCCTCACTCCCCCACTTGCTGGCGCTGGCGGAAACACGCTGGGACACCAGGGACTGGTCCCGGCTCTTCTCGCTGGCGGCGAAGCGCGGCTGGGACGCCTGGAAGCGCGGGATGCTCACTGCGTGGCTGGGAAGGGTTCTCCCACCCCTGGTGTCTTCTGCGGGGCGGGGGCCGTGGCTCGTGGGCTGCTCCACTGCAAACTCATTAACCCAGCTCCTCTGCTCATCTGCCTTCCTCGTGGGGGTGGGCTTCTGCGGGGGGGTTTCCTGCTGCTCGAACACCCTCCTGCGCTCCTCCAGCTCCTGCTGCGTCCCCTTGTCGTACGTCCCCAGCAGCCTCCCTTGCTTCTTCAGATCTTCCTCGCGCTTGGTTTCCTGCTCGATTTCCCTCTGGACATAAAGGGAAGCGCGGCCTTTGTCCTTCCCTTTCCTGCCTGGGCCCGGAGAGGCGTGCATGGAGAAGAGAGGCTTGGTCTGGATCTCCACCAGCTCGCTGCTGGAGGTGAGCCGCTGTATCCCCCTCTCCTTCCAGAGGCTCTCCTCCCTCTCCATTGCCATGCGTATCTCCCGCTCGATGGGCGTCTCGTTGCTGATCTTCATCTCCTTCTCCAGGCCATTGCTGCCAGCCCTCGGATCCGCAGCGCCGTTGAAGGTCTCGCTGGATGCGCTTCCGTCGCTGGTGTAGCCTGCGTTGCCTTCGTTATACATCTCACCCAAGCCGGAGTCCAGGTCCTCTCTGGAAGACGCTTTAGTTGAGCTGGACACTTTCCTGGTGGGGTACGACCTTTCAGTATCAGCCCTTCTGGGAGCATAAACCTCCTCCCTCACCGGTGTCTTGCAGGACACACTATAAGCCTGATAAACAGTCTTGTCTGTCCTGCTCTGGCTGGATGCACCGGCATTACCGTAACCTGTCGCAGCCTTCGAGGCCATCTCAGGGCTATGCCACTCTTGCCTAGAGACTTTTGTCATGGACTCTGGCTTTGGAAACATGGCCTGTTGGCCCGGGCTGAAGAAAGAGCCCGGGTTGGTCTTTTCCAGCATCAGGAACTGCTGCCGAGCAGCGGAGAAGTTGATCTGCTCCGTGTCAATATTTTCAGGGTCAACAGGCGTCACCACCCTCCCCGAGGAAGGCTTGTCAAAGCAAATGGCGAAGCTGGTGGTGAAGCTGCCCGCATGCCTGCCTTCACCCTGGCTGCCTGTGATGGCGTTTATAGAGCTCAGCTCATCCATGGAGCTCCACCTCTCGGCTATGGTGGAGCTCTTCCTCACCACCTGGCTCCGGATGATCTCCCTCCTCTCGTCCTCCAGCTCCCTGGCTTTCTCAGGCGA
Organism: Phaethon aethereus; assembly: GCF_964289735.1. Classification (NCBI taxonomy): domain Eukaryota; kingdom Metazoa; phylum Chordata; class Aves; order Phaethontiformes; family Phaethontidae; genus Phaethon; species Phaethon aethereus. Next base: position 5,701,235 of record NC_138602.1, read on the forward strand.
GATGTTCGGTGGAGGGACCCTGTGCTGCTCCTGCTCGTCCTCATCGTAAAGCTTTGAGGGCTTCCTCTCGCCTCGGTAAACCCTGAGGTTGTACAAGTTTCCTGACCTCACCACCTCCAGCTTGGACTCCCTGTCTGGGGATGGGGTCCAGACATCTTTTCCACCATCCAGGAAATACGAGGGTGACTTTGACCTCATTTTCCAGCCATAGCCGTTTTCTACCCTCTGGCTGCTGCGTTGAGCGGAGCCAAACACGTCGTCGTCGCTGTCGGCTCTCTGCTCTGCAAACGAGCCAGCTTGGCGGGCATCGCTGCGGTCGTGCTGGTGCGAAGCCTGCGGGAGCTGGAAGACCAGGTGCCTGGTGACTCTGTCCATCTCCTGGCAAGAGTCAGCATTCGATCCGCTGCCGGCCTCGCCCTGGACCGGGGACGCTGCTCAGCTTCGAGGTCGCCCTCGGGCTCCTGGCTCCCCTGAGGGCGAGGGGCAGGACCGGCCGTCCCTGCAAGCAGGAGGGGAGAGCGGCCGTCAAGAGCAGCAGAAGGAGCGGGAGTCGGGGGCGTGCAGCTCCCTCTCCTCGCTTGCGCGGTGACCGGGAGAGACCTGTGCCCGGGGGACAGACACTGCGACCGCAACCAGCCGCGGCCCCGCAGTCGTTCGCTCCGTTTGCCACAAGCGCCAGGTCCTGGACAGAGGCAGCCGGAGCGCAAAGCACTATTCCCAATGGGAACCGCCCCAAAGCCGGTGTCCCGCTCCCACCTCTGTCCCCCGGCCCGGCCGCATCCTGAGCCAAGCCGCAGCTGTGAGCGAGCAAAGCCAAACCTGCCGCAGGCAGCCGGCATCGCCCGCACCACCAAGAGGGCAGCGGTGCTGCGAGCCCGCGGCTGCGGGGCTCTGGGCGCCGCCACGTCCGGCTCGGCTGCACCAGCCTCCGCTGCCGCCCCGGGCAGCTCTTGCCGGCTCCAGCACTGCTGTCCTTGAGCCTCACCGCACGCACGGGGCAGGGAGGCACCGCCGGCCATGGGCGGCTCCGGGAGCATCAGCTCACGGCAGGGAGAGGCGTCGGCAGCACCGGGTCCACCTCTGCCCGGACTTTCTCCTTGCGTGTCTGCGGGAGGGAGGCTCCTAATAGCCAAGCTATTGAAACAGCGGGGATCATAAAAACGGTTTCGTGGCTTGTAAAAAGGAGGGGACTTTAACCCCCGTATCATGCAAAGCGGAGTAAACTGCCCCGACCTTGGCGCTGATCCTCCCGTGCCAACTGGGCCGGAGCTGGGTGGGACAGCGGGTGCCGGGGGTGGGTGCCTGCGAGACAGCAGCTCTCGCCACATTGCGGACACCGTCCCCGGCCCGGCCCCTGTGCCGGCGAGACACACGTAACCCCCGGGTGAGCCAGGGGTGCCCCCGGGCGAGTGGCACATCCTCTCCCTCTGTTTGCCGAGGGGTAGCCACAACCCTGCCGGGGTCGTGTCGCTGCTCCCGGCTGGGCCCGCGCGAGCCTGAGCGGGTCGGGGTGCGTCAGCGCCGGGCACCGCTCCCCAGGCGCTCGCAGCCTGCCCGGAGCGCACGGCGAGGCCAGGAGCAAGGCTGCGGTGACGACGGGCAGCCCGGGGTGCTGCGGTACCGGGGAGCGCGGCTCGGGGTGAGGCTCGCCTGGAGCAGCCCGGCTCGTCCCCAGGGCCGCCAGACCGTGCCCTGGACATGCCTCCCCCCCCCGCGGCGACGGGGCTCCCGCCGCTCACCTCCCCGCCCGGGCTGCAGCCTTCCCCGGGGGCGAACGGGGCGGGCCCGCAGCCGAGCTGCCATTTAAGCCTTTCCTGGGCGGGAGCACCTGGGCCTGGTCAGGGGCAGCTGGGGCACCCCGGGGCGACGCCCCCGCGCCGTGGGGCTGCCGCCCAGCCCCGTGCCCGGCCCGGGCAGCAGGAGACGGGCTGGGGGCTGCCGTTCCCGATACGCCGTGCCCAGCCGAATTCCCACCACCCCCTTGTGCTCCCACCTGTAATTCCCTATTGCTCTTTTATAGCCCCCGGTGACCTGGGTAGGGAGAACTCCCTGCCCACAGCTCTTATCCTGTCTGGGGGGCTCAGAGGTCCCTGCTGGGAGGGTCTCCTCACCGGGGAGCGCTGGTGGCCGGCGCAGGCGGGGAGCGGGGAAGAGGAAACGCGCAGGGCTGTTATCGGGGCTCCCGGCCGGCACCGCGCCGAGCGGCACAGCCCCTCCCAAAGCAGCACCCAAAGCCGCCCGACTGTCTCGGCTCAGCCCCGGCCGCCTGCCTGGGCAGGAGCGTGGGGGTGTGGGGGTCCCGGGCTCATCCCCCTCCTGCCAGGCTGCCCCCAGCCCGGCCAAGCGCCACGGGGAGAAGCTGGGCAGAGCAGGCGGCATTGCAGCACCCGCCAGCCTCCTCCGGCCCCCCCCACCATAAGGAGAGATCTAGGGGGTTTTCCAGGGCCCCCCCACCCCGGGGGTCCTGCCGCCGCGGGACCTGCAACGCGCCCCCCCCCCCCGCGCAAACACCACGTGCGCACGCAGACCTCCCGGCGTGCGAGACGTGCACAAGCGTGCCGGCGCGCTGCCGGCAGCCCCTCCGCCCGCCCACCCCCGCCGGGCCAGCGTGCGCGCGCACGCCCTCGCCGCAGCCGGACCCCGTGTGGGGACCGGTCCCTCTGAGGCCGGGGGGAGCGGCCGCCCCACGCGCGCCGGCGCTGCCCTCGCCCCCACCCCAACCGCACTGCACTTACTGACCGGGGGGGCCGTCGGGGCGGGGGTCCCCACACCCCGGGGAGGCCGCGCGGGGCACCCAGCTGAGCCGTGTCTGCCAGGGAGTGGCCGGGGGGGCAGCAGTGGGGCGCGGGGGCCATGGGGCCGCAGGGCTGCAGGGCCCTGATAAGCTCAGCCCGAGCCTGCGGGGAATTCCGAGAACCGCGCCGGGCTCAGTGCTGGCCGCGGTTCAATGACCCCTTCCCGACCCCCCCGCGCCACCATCACCGCCGCTGCCGCCGGCTGCCCCGCCTGGAGGGCTGCCTGTGGCCCCAGCCTGCGGCACGCACCAACGCGCCGGGTGCCGATGCACCGGTGCAGCGGTGCGGCGGTGCGGCGGTGCAGCAACACAGCGACGCAGCGACACTTTCCTGCAGCCACGCTCTGCCTCGCCACGGACACGGCTACAGCACCGGAGAGGCCTGAAACTCCAGAGATCCGGGCTGTCCGGCTCTTCCCCACCCTGCACCCCAGGGCAGCCTGTCCCCCGCTTGGTTCTCCCCACAGAGGAGCACAAATGTGGGCTTGGCTGTGCATGGGAAGAGCCTGAGCTGCTCCCCGGGGACCGGCAGCGCCGGCGTGGGGACGCAGCCCAGGAGTGCACGGCCAGTCTGCCACCAGCGCCCTTGCAGCCCCCCAAGTCCATGCCGGGCAGCCCAGGGCAGGGCCCGGGGACCCCTGGGCCCCTGGCCCCGGGGGTTGTGCCTGATGGGGAGCATGTGGAGGAGCCCGTGGGCCCGAGTGAACATGGCGGCAGCAGCCGCATTGGCAGCAGCCGTGCCGGGCGCCTGCCCTCTCCTGTTTACACGCCGGGGCCTCTCCCAGCCCGGCCGCCTGATAACCCCGTGTTTGCGCAGGCGGGTGCAGGTGCCCTCGCCACTGTGGCAGCTCTGGCTCTGCCGGCCCCGTCACCCTGTCAGCCGTGGGCACCCACGCGGCGCTGCCTTACCCGGCCCCCCGCTCCCCACCAGCCCCTCGCAGCGGGGCAGCTCCCTCCTTCCCCAGGGATGGAAGCAGCCCCTTCCCTGCAGGGACAAGCCCCTGTGCCCAGTTGGGAAACCTGGAGCACCCTGTACCCGCCAGGCTGAGGGCAGGACCGCAGCGCAGCAGCCGTGATGCCATCGGTGCCTGTGGCCATGGCTGCCGAACCCTGGCAGAGTGGGCGGCATTGCTGGCACCCAGAGACACCTCTTGGCACAGGGCATCCAAGCCGAGCAGGCGGTGCTGTGCCAGGATGCCCAGCCCTTCGCTGAGGTCCCTGTCCTCATCCTCTCTGCCCTGCCATGGCAGCTCTGCATCCCGCTGGAGCCCACTCCGGACGGAAAGCCCCTCCCGGCTGTGCTGCCGCCTGTCATGGCCCATGCACGGCCGTGGTGTCAGACCCAACTCACCCCGGCTGCCTCTGCCCGGCTGTGGGGTGCCCGGGAGGTCCCACTTACCCCCTGCCCGGCCCCTTGGTACCCCCAGCCCTGCTCTCTGGGCTGCTGGCTCTGGCACTGGCTGGCCGGGGGACGGCGGCTTTGGTGCGGCTGTCAGGCTGCTCTGCGTTTCCGGGCAGGAGAGCGGAGTCTATTTTACCGCGGAGTTGAGACAAAGTCCACAGGCGATGGCTGGGGAGCTGGGCAGCGCACCACGCCTGCGGCAGGGTGTGTGCTCGGCTCCCTGGGCTGGCACCGGGTCCCCACCGCGCCGGGAGCGAGCCCTGGCATCACAGCCCCAGGCAGAAGCAGGACCTGCACCAGCCCAGGAGTGAGCAGAGACTCACGGCTACATGGTGATGGGACCTGGGGGGCCCTGACCCCAGTGCTGCCCTGACCCCAGTGCTGCCCCTTGGGACAAGCAGGAAACTGGGCTGCCACGTCCCCTCCACCTGGGCACACCCGCCAGCATCACGCCTGCATCCCTTTCCTTCCAGCAACCTGGCTCCCACCCGCCTCGCCCTCCCCGCTCCTCCGGCGTGGCCACATGTCCATCATCCCAGCGCCGGGGCTGGCAATGCCATGGTGCTGGGACACCATCCCAGCTGCGCTGCCCTTACCTGTGCCCTGTGCTCAGGGTGCACCTGAACATCCCCCTTGCCTGGTGTCACCGTCGGTCTGGGGACAGACACCTCTGGGGCAGTGTTGGGGGCTGGAGACACACAGAGGTGTGACAGCGACGTGCCCCTGCCCGGCTGGCTGTTGCTGTGGCCAGGCCCTGCTAGCCACAGGAGCAGGGAACCGAGGGGATTTATCCTGCTGGGAGGTACCTCCAGGCTGGATTGCAGCCACTTGGGCAGCTCCTGTGCCGCTGCCCCGTGCCGGTTTGGCTCCGGTGTGGCCGGCAGGGAATGGGGCGCTCGGTGCTGGCAGCGGCGAGTGAGTGTGGGCGGCGTGGGGACGTGGTGGGGATCCCCTGCGTGCTGCTCGCCACGCTGCTGGGCTGGCATCAGCTTTGCCAGGGCTGGCAACCGAGGGCAGAGCACCAGGCAGCCAGGGCAGCACTGGAAAGCTGCCGAGCAGAGGAGGGGCTCTGTCACCCCCCAGCAATGGCACAAGTGCCCCTGCACTGGCTCTTGCACCCCTGAAACAGCTGGAGGGGAGAGGCTGTGGAAACCCTCTGAGCTGGAGCCAAGGCAGTGAAGGGGCAGCGGGGCCCATCCTCAGCATCCCCAGCCCCAGCGTCCCCAGTATCCCCGTCCCCAGCATCCCCAGCATCCCCATTCCCAGTATCCCCGTCCCCAGCATCCCCAGCCCCAGCATCCCCATCCCCAGCATCCCCAGCCCCAGCATCCCTGTCCCCAGCATCCCCAGCCCCAGCATCCCCAGCATCCCCGTCCCCAGCATCCCCAGCATCCCCATTCCCAGTATCCCCAGCATCCCCATCCCCAGCATCCCCAGCATCCCCAGCCCCAGCATCCCCAGCCTGAGCATCCCCAGCATCCCTGTCCCCAGTATCCCCATCCCCAGCATCCCCAGCCGCAGCATCCCCAGCCCCAGCATCCCCAGCCCCGTCCTGGCTCCTTCCCGCCCCTCGGGGTGCCGAGTGTTGCGGTGCCGTCCCCGGTCCCCAGGCGGAGGGTGCAGGCGCCAGGCTGGCTGTTCACACAGTTTATTTGCTCGGTTCGGGTGTCTTACAAACAACGGGGGGGCTGGGAGGGGGAAAATGTCAAACGGCTTCGGCACAAGTGAAAAGCACGGGAGCACGGGAAGTGCACTTCAGCGGAGCCAGGCGGGGGGCGGTGGGACGGGGCTGGGGCGCACGGCCGGGCTCCTCCACCCGCTGCTGCTCAGCCCCTGCCAGCCCCGGCCCCGCGGGGGCCTGATCCTGCTCCTGCCGCCGCAGGGGCCGGATGTGGCCGGGAGCCAGTGCTGGGTCCGAAGCCAACTGAGGGACAGAGGATGCCGAGGGTGGGAGGGGGCCCCGGCTTGGGGTGGGGGGGATTGCAGGACCCGGGGTGGGATGGGGTGAGTGGTGCTGGCCCCCCGCGAGGGGATGGTGGGAGGTGACGCGCATCCCCACTGGGGACCCAGCCCTAACCCGGCCCCCCAGGACTGATGGGGCAGAAGGCCCGTGGCACCCAGCCCCGGCACCCCGCCCTGTGGCACTGCAGCGATGGGGCTGCTGCGGGAGAGGCCCCCCGCCCCCCAGGGTGCCAGCCCCGACCCCCTTCCCCAGCTCTGCCTCTCCCAGAGGCTGTCGGTGCCCAGCCGGGGCTCGGGGCCGGGCTCCCCACGGGAGGAGGCACGGCAGCACCGTGAGCCCCCCCAGCCCCGTACCCCGGCCCCTGCCCCCCTCCCCTACCCCTGCAGACTCCACTGGGGGGAAAACTGCAGCCTGGGTAGTAACTGGGGGGCAACTGGAATGTCATGGTGGGGGTCACTGCTCACATGAGGGGGCTGGGGGGGAGGGAAGGCCTTGGGGGAGTGAGCCCCACGCCTGGCTGCTCTGCCACCCACGTCCCGGTGGGCCGGGCAGCGCGAGGGCCGCCCCACGCCTGCTTCGCCGGGGGCTCAGGGAATCCCTGGCAACTTGCCCGGCCGCGCCTGGCAGCAGGGACCCGCTCGCGCTCGGAGCAGGACCCGTGTCGTGCTGGCCGGCAGCTGGGCTGCGCTCCCGGCCGCCGGCGTCCTGCCTAAAGCTCCTGGGCCCCCGAGGCGCGGGGACCGGGCACTGCCAGCCCGGCCGCACGGCCGCAGCCGGCTCGGCGGCAGCTGACGTGGGGCACCAGGCGCCGAAAGCGACCGTGGCCCAGGGCCGGCACGCGGGGCTCCACGCCCCGCGGCGTTCAGGACGGTGCTGTCAGGAGATGGGAACCCCCGGTGGCAGCCCCTGTGCCGGGGCGGGGCAGGACTGTGCCCCCCGCCCGCCACACCCACAAAGCGGGCTCAGCAGCAGCCCCGTGCCCAAGGCCTGTGAGACGTGTCGGCTGCTGTGGCAGAAGCACCCAGGGTTGGGCAGGGCTCAGCACCCCGGGGTGCCGCTCTGGGACCCCCTGCCCGCCCCAGCAGGTCTCAGTGGGGAGGAAACGCTGGTGCTGGTGGTGAAACCCCCGCTGAAGGGCCAGGGCGTGGGGCGGGAGGAGCGGGGAAGGCTGCTCGCAGTCCCGGCACGGACACAGTGTCCTGGGGACGCCCTCCGTGGGACACCGGACCCCTGGCACCTCCCAGTGCCAGTGCCCGGGGTGACCTGGGCAGCCCCCGGCCCCAGAGTGCGGCTCTGCCAAGCTGCCCCAGGCAGGCAGCCCCGGCCTGGGGGAGCGGAGGCAGGAGGGGGACGCGGCGCTGGGCCACCCTCCTGCTGCTGCGAGGGGGCGCAGGAGCTGCCGCCCATCCCCGTCCCCGTGGGGCTGGGCCCCCAGCTCCCCCTTCCCTTGCTGCCACCGCCACCCGTATCGCCCCAGGAGGACACGGGCGCCCGGCCACAGCCGCGCTCAGCCCCTCGGCTGGCAGAGCCCAGCAACGCCGGCGGGGTGGCCCCGCGGGGGCCTGCGGCATCGGTACCTGGGCGGCGGCAGCTGCCACGGCGAGCGCCGGGGCGAGGAGCTCCTGCACGGGGCGCCGAGCCCCGGGGAGCAGAGCAGGACCTCCTGCCCGCAGCCCCGGGGACAGGCCGGGGCCGACCCCGGGAGCTGCACGTGGCCCACAGCCCCCTGCGAGCTCCCAGCCGCGGCTGAGCGCCGTGGAGGGGACGCTGCCCTCGATGCCCTTCCCTCGCCTGGACACGCTCCGTCCCGGAGGGGCTCGGGGAGCCTGGGGGCATGAGGATGAGGATGCGGGACGGAGCAGGGATGTCCGCAGGCAGCCGGGGGGCGGACAGCCCAGGGCCTTTCCCCGCAGGAGAAGTGGACGATGGAGGCGTGGAGAGAGAGGCTGGCGTGGGGCTGGCTCCGTGCCCACCACGGGCTGGGCCAAGCGCGGGTCCCGCTGACCGCCGGCTCCCCGGGAGTCATCTACGGACACGGCAGCGCCCTCCGATCCCCCAGCCCGGCCGGCTCCGTCCTCCGACGGCAAGTGGGAAGCTGCCGGGGAGAGGAGGGAAAGGCTCCGGCATCCGCGGTGGCAGGGCGCTGGCACGGGGCGAGGCCGGGCCATGGGTGGGGGCGGGCGCACCGTGGGGCAAGGGGGTCTCTAATAAATATCACAGGCAGCGCTGGTGGGGTGCGGCATGGGGCGGGCGTCAGGCAGATGGGGCGAGCGGTGCCGCGGCCACAGTTTGCTGCTGCCTGCTGCGGCTTCGCAGGCACCATCTTGGATCTCCCCGGCTCTGCAGAAAGGGTCCGTGTCCAGTGGGGGGGAGCCCGGCGTGCCGGGGCGGTGGGCCTGGCTAGCGGGGGCCGGGGCGGAGGGGGCTTGGCGGGGGCAGCCTGCTCTGGCGGCGGCGCAGGGCCGGCGGGGCTCACATCACCGTGCAGCACTTGCAGCGCTGTTTCTTCACGTCCGTCTCCTGCTCAGCCTCCTTGGCATCCGTGGCGTTGGCACCCGGCTTCTGCCCGCCCGGGCCCTCCTCCCCCAGCGGCTGGGTGGCCGCCGGCTCCAGCGCGGTGCCGTTGGGTGGAGCGTGGTCCTTGCGCGCCGGCTCTGGCTTGCTCTCGGCGTCCTCAATCACCACCAGCTCGGCCTTGATGGTGCCCTCCAGCCCCAGCACCTTCTTGGTCTCATCCTCGTCCTCCACGTTCTGGTAGCCCATGAAGATCATGGTGACGGGCTGCTCCCGGCTCGGCTCCGTCCCCTCGCCCGGCGGCAGCACCGTGGTGCTTTCCCGCGGCTTGGCCTGCAGCCCCGTGATCTCCCGCCGCGGCGTCGGCTTCCGGCTGGCCGGGGTGCTGCCGGCCTCCTCGCCCGCCTTGGCCGGGGCCTCGCGCCCCGCAGCTTCGCTCAGGGTGGCCTCGTCCGCCTTGTGCAGGAGCTCATCGACCTCGGAGGAGCTGAGGGGGTGAGCCCCGTTCTGCAGGGCCCCGTCCTCGGCGCTCACCGCGTGCACCACTGCGGGGACAAGAGGAGGGAGTGTGAGGGGGGCTCAGGCCAGGGCGCTCGGGCTGGGGGCACAAGTCGACCTGGAAGAGCTCCCGCTGGCGCGACCCGCTCAGACCCGGCTCCCGTGCAGCCGGGGAGCGGCACCTTTCCCTCCCCAAAGGCACCGAGGCCGGGACCCCGGCAGCACCCCAACCCCGCCTCGGCCAGACCTGCTGCCGGACCCCCCGCATCACCCGGCTCCTGCCCGACAGCAGACGGGGAACCTGAAACAAAAGCACAATGCGAGGAGCCGCTCCCGGCCCTTGGCACCTCCGAAGCCTCAGACCCGGCGAGCCCCACGGGAGCCGCGGCTGTCTGCCAGTTTGCCGACGGCCTGCCAAGCTGGCCGCGCTCAACACGGCGAGATGGCGTCCGGCTGGCGTCCGGCTCGGCCGGGGCCGGCACGACGCTCTGCAGCAGATCACCGCTGCCACCAGTAAGACCCCCGCAAGCACTCGGCAGGTGCTGTTCCACTGCGTCCGGCCGCATCCCGCCGAGTCCCGCTGCTTGTGGCACACGGTGGCCCCATGCCCCGGGGGGGACAGGGCTCTTCCGCAGCCAGCGCGCCTTGCACGGCTTGCACCGGAGGCAGCAGACCTGCGTCACGGCGAGAGCGGCCTCCGGCTCATCGCGTTTTCTGCTTGACCTGGGGCATCACGCGACGATCAGGGCAACAGCCTCAACAGCCCGTCGACGGAGCGAGGGCCGGCAAGGCCCCGCAGGGCCGGCGGGGCCAGGACCAACATACGGCCGCCCCGGGCTGGTCGCTGCCAACGTGGCTCCTCGGCCCGTCCTTGGGGCTGGGGGTCGCAGGCGGCTGGTGGAGGCACAGGCCAGCGTGGCCCAGCACAGCCATGGCCGCAGGAGGGTGCCGAACGGCACCGGCCGCGGTGCGGCGCCGCTTCCTTGGAGAGGCAGTCGATCCACTCAGCCACCGGTCCCAGTAACGCGCCCCAGCTCTGCGGCGGGTCCTTGCCACCGACACAGCCACCCCTTGGTGTCACCGGGCCCTTCGAAGCAGGTTCCCAGAGGTTCTCAAAAGGGGGGGCTGCAGGCAGGGACCAGGCCCTATTGCTGCACCTCCTCTTGCGCCCGGTGGCCACGGTCCCCTCCGCCAGCCCGGGCACACCGGGCTGATGCGGTGCTGGAGCTGCGTTCCCCGCCTGCGGGACAGGCTCCCCGGTCTTGGACTCGGCAGATCCTCTTCTCCGCTCCCCAGTGGCGCAGGGTCGCGATATGCAAACCAGGGCTGGCTCGCCGGGACCGTCTACCCCATGCCGCCGGGACGGATCCCACGCCGGGCCGGCCGCGGCGCAGGACTGGGGCCAGCGAGGGGTTGCCCTGAGCCGTCTCTCCCCTACAGAGCTGGCGAGGACGGCCGGGAGCGGCCCCAGACCTTCCTGGTCCCGGCACCCGCTGGGACGCTCGGGCGGCTGCTCCCTCGTCCCCTGCCCGGCGCTCCTGACGCCTCGGAGCAGTGCGGGACGGGCCATACCTTTCAGCTCGTCCTCGTACACTTTGACCCCCTGCAGACAGTGGTTCTGGGGGAGCAGGGTGGTGCTGGACAGGACCTTGGTCTCCCCGGTCACTCTGTCCTTCTCCACCGTAATCTCCACCGAGTACATGGCTGGGACACAAAGAGGACAGCACGCGTTACGGCGGCCCCGGCCCTCCCTCGCTCCTGCTCAGCGGCCAGCGGCGGGCAGGCACATGGCGGCAGCGGTGCGGTGCGGCGTGGTGCGGTGCGGCGTGGCGCGGCGCGGTGCTCAGCGGCGTTAGCAAGGCAGTGGGCGGCAGCGAGGAGTGAATGGCAGAGGCGGGTGCGACACCCCGGGCACAGCCCTCCTACCGGGACCTGGGGGGCCATCGCCATCCTGGTGCTGCCGGCATCACCTTACCTCTGCGGCTTCTGCGTCCCCCGGGCTGGGGCGCAGCCAGGCCCTGGAGGCGCCGTGTCCGGCGGCGCCGTGTCCGTCTGTCCGGCCGGTGAGCGGTGCTGCCCGCGGGGGCCCGGGCTGGGAGCCAGGCCCGTGCTGGCGGGGGGCGGCATCCCCCGCTGAGAGTGCTGGCGCTGGTGCAGCCCCTCCGCCCCCGCGGGACAGGCGAACCTCCGCGTCTCTCCTTCGGCTCCCGGCCAGTCCCCGCCGGCGCCGGGGTCGCCTTGGCCCGGTGGCGCTTTGCTCCGAGGACCCCAAGACGGGCTCTGCCCAGCGCCGGTGCCGCAGCCCAGTCCGAGCCGTCCCCCCTAACCGGAGCAAAGCCCCGCATGGCGGGCAGCTCGGCCCCGCGCGCCCCTGCCTGCTCTCAGCACCCCGCAAGCTCCCTGCCGGCAGCCAGCCGCGGGGCCCTGAGGGTCAGCCATGCCGGCAGCCGACGCTCCGCTCCCTCGGCCGTGTGCCGAGAAGCCGCAAACAGAGCGGGAGGCGAAGGGTGAAACCAGAGCAGAGACATGGAATGGGGGGTGAGGGGGGGCCCCGAACCACGCACCAGCTGCAGGGCGGAAGCAAAACCAAACCCTCTGACTGCAAATAAACGATGTTCTCTGCCTTCGGCTTGGAAAGTCATCGAGCGGCGGGAGCGGCGGCGGCAGGGCTGCGGGGCGGGCAGCGAGCCGAGGGGCGGCGCGGGACGGGACAGGGGAAGCGGCCGGGAAGGAGCGCTCCTCCCTGGGAAGGGGGCACCTACCTGCCTTCATCATGTCAGTGCCTTCCACTGCCTTCATGGGGCTGCTGGAGACCTTCTTCTCGGCTGGGGACGGAGAGGAGAGGCGACCGCCTGAGCCAAAATGGTCGCCCGGTTGTCTGCGTGCCCGCGGGACGGGCCCCGGGGAGGGCGGCGTGTCCCCCCACGGCTGGCGCCCGGGATGGGCCCCCCCGCCGCAGGGCACCGCTGCGCAGGAGGGGCCGGGGACGTGGGGACAGGGCTGCCCCGGCTCCCTCCACCAACCCGGCCCCAGTGCCGGGGCAGCACGCGGGGGCGGCGGGCGCTGCCCCCCGAGAGCGGGAACCGTGGCCAAGGCGGGGATCACCTACCCTTGACTGTGCCCAGGGGACTCTGCAAAACAGAAGGGAGAGGTTAGGAGCGGCCCGGGAGACGCCGCGCACCCACCGCCCGCGCACCCATCCCACCGGGGCAAGGGACCCCCAGCCTGGCCCCGCTGGCAGGGGCTCTCAGGGTGACAGGGACACGTGGGTGGCCAACGTGCCCGGCACGGCGGCGGACTGGGGCCCACCGCGGCTGCGCCAGCACCCCGGCACAACCCTGCAGCCAGTCGGCAGCGGCTCCCCGCGCTCGGCTCCTCCACCAGCGCAAGCTGCACGCCGCCGCCCCGGCAGCTCCCCGCTCCGCACCAGCAGCAAGAACCAGCTTTGGCCTGGGGGGGTGAGCAAGCGCCGGCCCCCCAGGGACCCCCTTCCACCCAGAGCGGCCGTGCCCACCTTCTGCGTGTTGGGGACAGCCTCTGCCTTCTGCTCCTGGGCCGGTGCCGCCGCCTCCGCCAGGTTCTCCTTGGTGGAAGCGGCTGAGCTGCCGTTCTCCAGCGTCTCCAGCTCCTTCTCCAGCCTGCAGGGAGAGCTGGGGCTGAGAGGCCCTGGGGAGTCACGGCGCGGGCAGCCGCGGCGCAGCGACGTGGCACGGGGGAGAGGGGAGGCACAAAGCGGCCCCGGGGCTCGCGAGGTGCAGGGACAGACAGACCGATGTCCGGCACGGCTGTCACCATCTCTTCGCAGGGGAATAGCGTGTGTTTGCCGGAACAAACCAGCAGCTTCACCCGGCGGCTGCTGCCCTCACCCTTAACCCGGGTGCCCGTCACCGCACACAACCGCCCGTCGCCACGGGGCAAGCGATGCTCAGGACGACGGTCGCAGCTCCGCAGACACCGAGCAACCGGGGCAGCCGCTCAGACGACGGGCTCGGCCCGAGTGGATGGAAGAAACCCCCCCAGGGGCATCGGGACCGACCCCACGGGGCTCTCGCTGTCCCCGCCGCCAGGCACTTGCCAGTGCCCTCGCTCGGTGGCGTGGAGCAACGCCGCTCCACCACCATCCTGCTCCCACACGTGCCACCCAAAGCCTGTTTGAGCTTCCCACAAGGGCGACTGCCCGTTCCCAGCCATCGATCCCAGCCGAGAGCTGTGCCGGCAGCAGGGCCCAGCGGGACGTGGCGGAGGTCCGGGGAGTGCCCACGGATTCATGTCCGTGTAAATCGCAGCCCCTCGGTCAGTGCGGTGGCAGCACCCCCGGCAGAACCCCCCCCTCAGCTCCCCTCTCCCGCGAGGCGCCGGCAGAGGAATGCACCGCGCCATTAGACCGGCACAAAGGCCCCTTCGTGCCTGACCCCTCTCTGCACCGATGCTCGGTAATTAACGGCACAGCCGTGACTGATTGCATTCTTGCAGGCTAGCCGGGCTGCCGGGACACCTCCGCGCCGGGGGTCCCGGCCCCCCTCCGCCTCCGGCAGCCCAGGCATGAGGGGGCTGGGCAGGGGCTGAGTCTTGTGCCCCCACCTCCCACCCTGCCCCTTCCCCAAGGGCTGAGCCACTGCAATGGCGACAGACGTCCATGGGGAACCAGCCCCCTGCTTCCCTGCCCCTGCGATCACGGGTGCTGGGCGCCCAGCAGCACCCCCCGGGGACCCCAGCCCCCAGCCCAGCCCCACGGCTCCCACTGACGCCCTACACAGCTTGTGGCACCCGCAGCCCCGGGCAGAGCACGGCTGGGGCGTCCGTGCTCAGAGGGGCCGCGGGGCTGGACAGGCTCCGGGACTGGCTGCAGCCCCCGGACAAATGCTGGCAAGAACCCAGCCGGAGGGCTCACGGTGAGAGCGGCTGAGCCCTGGCAGCGCCACACAGGCACCTGCTCTCCCGGCAGCTCCGGCCTCCGGAGCAGATGCTCTCCGCCGCGTGGGGCTGCGGCTGAACCCGAGCGGGCGCGGCGGCGCGGCGGCGTGCCTCGTGCCCAGCGCGTGGCACCGAGCTGTGTCTCAGCCGCCCATCTGCTTGGGGCGTCTCTGGAGAGACTTGGGTGCCCTCCGACGCACCCCGACACCCCGGCCCCGTGCCGTCCCAGTCACCTCTGGATGGTTTCCTCCAGCTCCTTGGTCTTCACCTCATCCTCCTGCATCTGCTTCTTCATGGCCTCGTCCTCCTCGGAGGCTGAGGCCGGGGCCCCCTCCAGCAGCCATCTCTCCCGCAGAGCCTTGGACTGGGGACCAGAGCGGGGGTCACGGCCCTGCCACCCCTGCAGCCAGGGCGTCCCCGGCACGTCCCCGGCGCAGAGGCGGCCCCGGGGTCCCGGGGGATCCTCACCTTGAGATGCTGCAGCTGCCGTCTGTCATCCTCGAGCTGCCGCCTTTTGTTCTCGATCTCCGTCTGGCGCTTCCGCTTCTCCTGGAGGGACAAGAGCGGCAAAGCCGGGGTCGGCGTGGGGAGGGGGTCGGCACCGGGCACCGCCGGGGTGGGGGCACCCCCCTCCCGGCCAGGGCAGCGTTCCTGAGCAGGGAGGAGCCGGGAGCGGGGGGCGAGGGGCTCCCGCAGGGTCTGACACAGGGACGCAAGCCCGGGGCTGCCAGACTGGCCTTGGGAGCAGCCCACCGGGAGCCCCCAGCCTGTGTCGCGGTCCTGCCCTCACTGGGGGAAACTGAGGCACGGAGAGTGCAAGAAATCGGGGCAGAGCCTGGACTCTGTTCACCAGCTCCAAACGTCACCTTCCCCTCGCCTGGCCCCGCTGCGCGAGCTGCCAGCGCGGGGGGATCCAGCCCCCACGGCCTCTCCCCCGCCCCCCCTCGCCGCGCGTCCTGGGACCGGTCCAGATCGTTTCGGCAGAGTCAGTCCCAGCCCGGGAAGCGTCACCCGCGTTCTTTCTCCTCTGGCCCAGAACAATTTGCCCTTTGTGTAGTGGAGATCAACCGATAGCGGGACGGGATGGGGAAGCTGGCAGCCCGCGGCGGGCAGGGGAACTGCTACGGGGCAGCAACCGGCTTGAAAACCAGCCCCGTGCCCTGCTCCGTGCCCTGCTCCGTGCCCTGCTCCGTGCTGGGGAGGGGCTGCCCAGCGCAGCCCCCGCCCGCTCGCCGGCTCCTGTAATTACCGGTGCCCGCAGCAGCAGGGCTGGACGGTGCCCCGTCCTCGGCCCTCGCCTGGGAAAGGGTGAGGGGGGAATCATCACTCACTTCCCTCTCGCCGGGGGCTCGTCAAGGCACTGCTTCGTTAATTAAACCTCCCGGCTGCCCTTGTTTCAGCAATCCCGCCAAGCCCTGCCGGATCCTGCACCCCGGCCGCGGTGCGTCCCCGGGAAGAGCCGCCACAGGGCAGGACGGCCTGGCACGGGCTCCCGCGGGCCCTTGTTTGGCTGCCGGAGACCCCCCGCGTGGGGCTGGGCGCCCACACGGGCTCCCTGGCTCCTGCCCCCGCCTGCAGCCCCGGCGCAGCTTTCCGGGCCGAAGCCCCCGCACCGGCAGCCTCCTGCGCGGCGGGCGACGGCGCGGGGCCGCCAGCTCAAGGTCCGGCGTGCTCGCCACGCGCAGGGGACTCACCGCGATGGCCTGCAGCCGCTCCTGCTGAAGGGTGCTGGCCTCTGCCGCCCTGCAAGAGAGCAGAGAGCAGCAGTGAAGAGCGCGGCCGCCCCCGCGGAGGGTGAATGGGGACGTCGTGCCAGCGCCGAACCGCACACGGCGCACGGACGAAGGCTGAACTCTTCCCTTCCGCCGGCTGCTTTCTCCCCTTCCCCTCGTCACCCCGGAGCTGAATACCCCTCGTCTGCACAGCTCCTCCAGGCACCCCCCGGGCCCGGCCCTGCCCGAACCCCCTGGGACAGGCACCTCGCCCAGCACCTGGGGCTGACCCGGCGCAGCCGGACCCGCTCCTCCGGCGGCTGTGGCGCAGATGGAAACGGTGACCACGGAAGGGCTGGAGCGGGATGGTTCTGGCCGCCCCTGCGGTTCAACCTGGCTCACGCTTTCCATTCCAAGCCCATTTCTTGGCTGCCGACACCTTTCCCGGACAGCGACCTTTCCAGGCTGCGCGCACAGGCACACGCATGCACACGTGCACAGACACACGGACACGCACAGACACACACGCACAGACACACGGACACGCAGACACGCACATTGCAACCGGCTCCGCTCCAGCTGCGGTTCGCAACATGAACTGCCGCGGCCGTGCCCGGGGATGCTGCCGGCGGCAGCCGCCTCGCTGGCCCCGACGCGGTTCTCCAGGGCCCGGGATGCTCCAGGGAGGGGGTGCCCCGATGCCTTGCCGACATGCGCCTTCCCGTGTCCCGGCGGCGCACGTGCCCCCGACCAGCCCAACTGGCAGCGCAGCCCCATGGGGCCTGGCGAGGGCCCCCGCGCCGCGAGGCGTCGGGTGCGGGTTCAGCAGCCGGGAGCTGCAGAGCCGGGCTGAGGGCGGCCGCCCGCGGCCCGGCTGGGACCGGGGATGCTCTGGTGCCGCCGGGAGCCGGCTGGCTGCTCGCCAGACGATGCTAACGAAGTGCTTAGCTGCGACACTAATTAGGGTGGGAGGCACGGAGGTATCGTCAGGCGATGGATCATTGCCACTTACTTCCCAGAGCAAGGGACGGCAGAGCCTGCGAGGGGGCAGGCGGCCGCTCCGGAGGAGACACTGGCGTGGAGACGCTGGTCCGGGCTCTGGTCCCCACGGCCGAGCCCTTCCTCCGGCTGCTCCTGGGCAAGCAGGAGGGAGGAAACCCAGGCGGGTGGTCCGCAAACCCCCGCCCGTGGCTGTTCCTGCAGCTGGTGGACGCCGAGGCGGCGGAGGGGGAGACCTTTTGGACATAATTTATGCCGGCGATTAAGTGCACATCCATTTTCACAGCTCCCAGGAGCTCCTGCCCTGGCTGAGCGTGTGGAGCCGAGGTGGCTGATGCGCGGGGGGCCGGTGGGACGCCCCTGCACCTGCGTCTCCCCGGGTCGGTCCCCGCACGCCCGACCGGGCCCAAGGGCTTCAAAAGCACAATTAAAAACAAGATGCAGACGGTCCCTTCCCGGTGGGCTGGGGGAAGGGAGAGGAGCGGCCGCAGGGCCACCGGCAGTCCCAGCCCACGTGGGGCGGCTCACGGTGAGGGGGGACAGGGAAGATCCCCGCCACGCTCCCGCTATGGGCTTTTTTCAAAGACGCATGGTACCTCCGTCCACACGTGCCAGCACACGTACCCCTGCACACGCACGTGCCCTCGCACTAGTCCTGCACCGGAGGGGACAGCACACGCCCGGCCAAGCGCTGGGCTTTGCAGCTAATGAAACGGGCTCTGCCCGGGCGAAAGGACCCCCTGCCTCCGCCTGCCGCCTCCTGGAAGGCAGCCATTACCCGAAAGCTGCTCAGAGCCGCCCGTCCTCCCCTCACCCCGCACCCCGGGATGCCAGCGGCGTGGGAAATCCAGGCCAGGAAAACAAATTGGGGACGGTGTCGCTTTTGTTAGCGGTTATTTCTGTGCTGTTTGTGGTGACGCTGTGACTGTTTTGCACACGCAGGCGCACGCCCGCCGCTCGCCACCCCCGGCGTGGCACGCCCGGCAGCCTGCAGCCCGACGCTGCGCCCCGGATGGGAAGCAAATAATTACAAACCCAGAGGGAGTTGGAGCGTCTGCGAGTTCCTTCCCCGTCCCCGCTCGCCCTGCTGCCGCTCCCTGCGCGGCTGCGTGGGGTCCGAGAGCAGCAGCACCCAGCACAGGGACAACACGGGGCGCGAGGCCGACCGCACTCCCTCCGTGACCGGTGTCCCGAACAGCAGCTGCACCCTGCAAACCCCGCCACGGCAGGAGCCGCTCCCTCGTGGGGGCAGCTGCCGGGGACGGTGGGTTTCCCAAGGGGAACCTCCTCTGCCGATGCCCCGGGGCCAGGAGCGGGCAGAAGGTCTGCCCTTCCATCGCCCATGCCCGGGGTCTCGCCTTGCCCCCGCACACAGGGGAACTTTCTTTCTCCGGAAAGACAGACCGAAGGCTGTTGCACAACTCGGAGCCGGAGCCGTGACAAGGACAGTGACGGACCTGGTGGGCCCCCACGAGACCCCCCCCCAAGCACGTGGGTGTGGGGGATGCGCGGAGCGGGCGCTGGGAGCAGCATCCACATCACGGCCCTACGCCCTGCCCCGGGCTCCAGCCCAAGGGGTGAAACCTCCCCTTCCCCCCCAAAGCAGCGAGGAACCCCCGGGGGTTCGGGGCAGCTGGGACGGCTCTCGGCAGAGACAGATTATGTGTTGAAGGGAGGAACCGGCCGTCCCCCGCGCCCTGCCCCGAGCCAGGGCTGCCCGAGCGGCCGCGCGGCCAGGCTGGCACCAGCCCCACGGTGCCGGGGCTGCCCTTTGCCATGGGTACCTTCCTGCTCCGGGGCCAGGGCCGCCCCAGAGTCCAGTTCTCAGCACCCCAAGCTCGGAAGGCTTTGGACCAGGGCCTTTCTTTCCTGGATCTTGCCCCCTTCGATGGATCCAAACCTTTACAGCATTCCTGAAACGTTCTGTTCTGCTTTTCCTCCCTCCTCCATCCTCATTATTTTCCATCATTTGCTACAGTCTCCGCATTCCCGGGTCGAACGCCAGGAATCTTCCTGGCCCAGGGAGAGATGCAAAATGGACTGGATGCCCCTCGCTGCACCCTCCCGCCCCCCCCTGCCCCAGCAGCCTGCACACCCCAGCGCTGCTGTGGGGCCCAGCCCGAGCTACCGCCCGCGGGGCACTGACCCACCGCTGCCAGACCTGGCAGGGGGGTAACCCCAGTGCCCCCAGCTCCCCTGCCCACTGGGACAGGGCGATGAGGTGGAAGGATGGGCGGAGGGGTCCCGAGCCCCCACCAGCCCCCGGGTCCCACCGTGCCCCGTCCCTGGCGGTCAGCACGCTCGACGGGGACCCTGCTGCTGGGGGCAGGAAAACAGAGCCCCGGGCCGGATCTGGGGTGGGGGAGGCCCCTGACCCAGACCCTCCCCACGCCGCGGCACAAACCAGAGCGGCCTCGGAGCGGCCGCTCCCCCGCCCCGCCCCCTCCTCCCCGCGGGGCGGGGGCGGGGGTCCCGGCGGTGCCGGCAGCCCCGGGCCGGGCCGGGCCGGTGCCGATGGGGCTCCGCAGCCTCCGGCCCCGGTGACTGATGGCTCCGCCGAGCCGGGAGGCGGTTCCCTGGCAACGGGGCGCCATGGCAACGGCGCCATGGCAACGGCGCCATGGCAACGGGGCGAGCCGCCGGTAGGGGGGATGTGCAGCGCGGGCGGCGGGACCGAGGGGCCCCCCCGGCCCGGGCAGCCCCCGGGGCTCGGCCGTGGGGACCAGAGCCCGGACCTGTGACTCCGGGGCCCCTCTGGAGGCCACGGCCGCACCACAGCCCCCCGGAAGGTTTCGGCGACACCAGAGCGAGCTCCGCGTCCGTCCTGGGTGCCGGGGAGGGGTGGGACGGCGAGCCCAGGGCCACCGAGCCCAGGGCCACCGGGCCCCTCAGGAACCTCGAGCCCAGAACAGACACCCAGAGTGAGCCCTTCCTGCCCCCTCATTTCACCCGGTCTCATCAGCTCCGGTTAACGGGCTCACGCTTTGCCGCCCGCTGCGCGCGGGTCCCAGCCCCGCGGCTCCCAGGGCAGCTTCGCAGGCGCCGCATGGCAGGCAGAGCCACGGGCGGTGCCACAGGAGACGAGGCCGACAGGACGAGGGATGCAGGCGGCACCGGGGATGATGCCCCGGGAGCTCCCACCTGCAAAGGCAGCAGTTCTGGACCCACGGACGGCTCCACACACACGGACGAGCACACACGCGCCCCGTGCACACACCCACACGCTCTCTTGGCTCTCCAGCTCTTTCCAGCCCTGCTGATGCTGCTGTTTCCTACCATCACAAGGGAAGCCCATGACCTTTTGTATCCTCCCCGCCTGACATGAAACAATAATGTTTATTTGCCTTCCTCTGTTTTTTCCCATCAGCTCATCCAAATGTGCGAAGAGCCGTTTCAAGCTGCTCCTCCGCTCCCCTGACCTCTGATCCCTTTCCACCCACTCAGCTCCGAGGGGGGTGGCAGGGAGAGAGAGCCCTGCACGGGGGCACCACCACCGGACCCCCGTACTGACACTGGCCAGCCACGACCCCGGGGAGACGGGCCCTGGTGCGGGGCCCAGAGCCCGTGTAAACGGCAGCACCGGTGGCAATTGAGGGACCGGCACTGATTTACAGCACCGTTCCCGCGCCAAGAGCCGGGCCCCTTGGCCAGGCCCGGAGCGACAGTGCCGTGGGGAGCGTGCCTGCAGAGAGGCTGCAAAGCCCCCGTGACGAAGCCATTAGCAGCGGGGTCGCTATCGAACGCCCTCGTTGGCGGCGGGCGTGGATGCGAGGGGGCCGCAGCAGCCCGGGGGCCAGCGCTCATCGACCACAAAGGCAAATAAATCAGCGGCCAGAGGCTCGGGCGAGGCTGGGCAGAAAGCTGTGCTGCCGAGGAGCCGAGCGCCGGGGTGGCCGGGCGCAGGGTCTGACCCGCCTGCGCAGGTCCTGGTGACATGGGGCCTGCTCCGCCCTGCCCCACGGTGCTGGCTGCCTCCCCACAAGCTGGCTACATCACCCCAGTGCCCAGCCCCGCTCCTCCCCTCTCCAGGAGCCATGCCTTCCCCACGCTCCCGCTTGCCTGCACAGCCCCATCGGATGCTGCTGCCCTGGGAGGAGACGGGGACAGGGGGGAGATGGGGGGAGGCGGGAGGAGGAGATGGCAGCCCCAGGCTCCCGAAAATGCAGGATGCATTAGAGCAAGCAGAGCTGCCTGATTGATTCTTCGGGCTGAGACGTGGGCTGGGAGTGCCAGGAGAAAATGGATCCCATGAATATTTGATGAACGGAGGCTTGGGGAGGGAGTTTGATTGGAAAATTACAGATCTTTCAAACAATGGTTCAAGTGCCCTCCAAACACTTGGGCTTCCAGCTCCCTTCCAGTTAGAGGAGCAAGGCTCCACCAGGAAATTCCCCCAAGATTTATGAATGAGAGCGGAGCCGGCCGCTCCCCGTGCCTGGGAGCTCTGACCCGCTGGGACAGGCAGCCCCAGCGCCAGCCCGGGACACGGCGCCCGGCTCCCCGCCACCTCGGGGTGGCCCCGGCCGCGTCGCTTTGTCCCTGGGTTCCCGTTTGCACGAGGCAGTGTGGCTTTCCCACACCAGCGCCACGAACACAGGCACACACGAGGCTCGCAGGAGCCGGCAGGAGCACGGCACTTGCCCGGACTCCTGGCAGAAGCACCCCCTGAGCGCGGGGAACCCGCGGGGAGCTCGCTCCTCGGCGCCGAGCCAAGGCGCTGGGCTCGGCCCACGTCCAGCCATGCTCTACCAGGAAACACCTGGCTGGGGCAGGATCCGCCCCGGCTCCCCTCTCTCCTCCCGGGCTGCTGCAGGGCTCATCCTCGCCCCCACGAGCGGCTTCTGGCTGGGGCCCAGGGGCTCGCTCGCCTCCAGATGGAGTAAAGACAGACTCGGGAAACCAGGCTCCTGCGCACGGCTCTGCCTGCAGCCCGAGCTCTGCGCCTCCTCCCGACCCTGCCCCAGCGCACGTCGCCTCCCCAGCTCCCCTCCGGCCCTTCCGCGCTGCCGCCACCTCCGCCGCCGGAGACGGGCCCGCGCCACAGCCCGGCCGAGCCCCGGCACGGCTCCCGGCACGGCTCCCGGCACGGCCTGGACTGTGTGAACCGCCGACCCCGCGTGGGGAAAGTGGCTGTTTCTGGCCAGGAAGTGGGAACGCCGACACCGGCAGCTTCCCAGGAAACCTGCTCCGGTTCCTGCCCAGCTGCGCGGGTCCGGCCGAGAGGCCCCGTCTCAGGGCGGTGGCCAAACTCCGAACCCCCAGATCCGCCAGCCCTGGGCAGGGCCAGGGTGCCGTTGTGAGGCCGTCTGCGGCGGAGCTGTATGGTTTCCTCCGGGAGAGCTGGGAAGGGCGACAGTGCCCGTCCCCTCGGCTGCACACAGGGACAGACCCGGCCCCTCCGGCTGCCCGCAGCCACCCCCAGAGGCAGCGACGGTCCAGCCCGGGAGCATCAGCTGGGTTTTGCTTCTCCCCGGAGGCACGTGAAGGGGAGAGCAGGGTCCTGTGTCCTTCGAAGGGCCGTGCCCCAGGTTACCCCTCAGGTAGAAATGTCCCTCCTTCCCCTGGGTGAGGCTGTCGGCTTCGGATCAGGGAGGGGAGGCACAGGAGAGCCCCTGCTCCGAAGAGACCCCAGACCTGGAGGGGAGAGCAGCGACCTGCCCAAACTACCGGAGTCGCCAGACACGGAGATGCAAAATCTCCAGCTGCTCAGGAGCATCAGAGGCAGCAGGAGCAGAGGACAAGCCGCCCCGACGGGACCAGCACAGCCTCTACAAGAGCTGGAAGCTTTCAGCCAAACCCCCTGGGCACCAGCAGCTCACGGCAGCCGGGACCCTCCTCCGGCCACTGCCAGTGCCAGGCAAAGCAGGAGCCAAAGCAAGGCCAGCAGCAAGCTCCCCAGCGCCCGTTACCTGCCGCAGAGCCAGGCCGACGTCAGGGGAGCACCTCGCTCTGTCCCCACCTGCCCCGGGACTCTCCTAAACCCCCGGCCCCACAACCAGGCTCTGGATTTGAGGGAGCAGGACTGATCCGGTGAGACCTGGGGCGGGGGGGCCAGAGCTGCAGGTCCCCCGTAAACCCGGAGCCGCCCAGGGGAGCACGTTTGGGCATTTTAACCACCAACGACTTCTGCACGTTTATTCCAGCCTGAAAGCTCAGGAGCCTCCTCCCGAAGAGCCGCAGCCGGCTGAGCGGCCGGAGGGGCTGCACCGGCGCTGCCCACGCAGAAGCCACACGTGCCCCTGTTTTGCTTTTTGGCTGTGCCCCATGCCCACAGACACGACTGCTGCGGGGAAGACGCTGCTCCTGCAGCTCAGTGGGGCGAGCCCCTGCCCCGGGTCACTCATGGGGCTTCACTCAAAAGGACAAGCCATCGGCCGGTCCAGCGTACGGAGCTGGCGGGAGAAAAGCCCCCGCGCCCTCCACAGGCTCCTTGGCCCTCGCCAGGAGGGTCCGTCCGGAGCCTCGGCTGCCAGCGGAGCTCGGGGGAGAGCGGAGCGAGGCGAAAGGCAGCATGCGGAGCCCGGAGGCAGGAGCCACCATCCTGCCCGGGGCCGTCCCCTGCTTCACCCGCAGCCCTTGACGCCTCCGCTCCGGGAGACCCCGCGCCCGGTCCCTGCAGCTCCTCCACCCACCCCCCGGGGCACATCGCGCCCCTCGGTTCTGCCCTTTCCCTCGCCGCCTTTCTGCAAACCACACACACGTCTTCCTCCCCAAGGAAAGGACCAACGCACTAAGGAGCTGCCCAAAGCTGCGGACCTGCCTCGATGAGCTCTCGCTCCACAAAGCCTCCGGCCTCCCCAGCAGCAAGGGGAGCCGCTCTGCTCCCCCAGCCCCGCAGACACCGCGCCCCGGGCTCCGAAACGCGCCCAGACCCCCGCCGGTGCCTCCCGCGCTGCTCTCAGCAGCCAGAGCCCACCCTGACCCCCAGAAACCACCACCCCGTCCCTCGCCAGCGCCCCACAGCTCCGTGGGGCTCCCCAGGTGGGAGGCAGACGGCGGCGAGCGGGACCTGTTGAGCACCCAGCGTCGCGCTAGCAGGCGGCCAGCGAGTCGGCGCAAGGCGAGGTGCCCGTGAGGAGCGGAGGGTAGCTGGCCCCGGGCTGGCTGGATGCCCCTGGATCCTCGCAGTGCCAAACCCGGGAGATGCCGGGGGAACCCTTTGCCACAGGGGGGAGCGGAGCCACGGGGGGGAGGGAAAGGCCTGGGCGAGACAGGGCCAGCCCGGCCGGCTGCTGTCGCCGGTACCCGGTGCGCTGAGCAGCCGACGGGCCCTGCGCCCTCCCGGCACCAGCACACTGCAGGCGGGAGCTGCTGGTGTCCCCGAGGGGCAAAGGCAGCGTGCAGGCGGGACGGTCCCCAGCTACCGGCTGCCCCGCGGCCCCCACCCGCTCCCTCCTTCCCCCATCCGCCCCCAAAGCCCGGTGCCCGGCTCCGAGCCC
>NC_138602.1:5725669-5862626 GCF_964289735.1 Phaethon aethereus
TCTCCGGAGAAGCGGGACCGTGCCGTTGGGTGCGGTGGAGGCGGCTGAGGACACACCGACCCCGGCCGGGTCAGCAGCTCCCTCTGCTCCCAGGCAGCCGGTCTCTAAAGCAGACTGGGACTGGTGCAGAGGGGCTGGCGGGGGGGCCCAGCCGCGGAAGAGGGAAGGGCAGCGCGAGCGGGCGCTGGGGCAGGCGTGTGTTGGGGTGCGGGGGGGTCGGGGCCCCCAGGCAGGAGCGGCTGGGGGGGTCTCCCCCAGCAGTGACGCCGCCCGCGCCCCCGGCTGCCCGCCAGCTGAACAGGTCGGCCACGCTGAACGAGTACGTGAAGCGGATCCGCCTGCCCTCGCCACGCATCGACCTGAAGCCTGGCACCGTCTGCTACGTGGTGGGCTGGGGGGACACCTCCAACTACGGCGACCAGCCCACCGAGCTGATGGAGACCGGCACCACCATCGTCAAGCGGAGCCTCTGCCGAACGCTGTGGAGAGGCAAGGTCTCGCCCAACATGCTGTGCGGGGCCAGCCGCAACGCCACGCTGCAGGGCGTCTGCGCAGTGAGTGAGCTCCCGGTCCTGTGCCCCCCCGCCATCCCCCTCCAGAAGACCCGCTAGTCTCCCTCGCATCCCTTTGCTTCGCAGGGTGACTCCGGGGGACCCCTGATCTTCAAGAAGAAGGTTCATGGCATCGTCTCGTTCTCTGGGGAGAGATGTGGGGACCGCCGGTACCCTGACATCTACACCAAGATCTCCAACTACGTCGACTGGGTGCATCGCACCGTGCGAAGGCACCGCCATCGGAAGGGGCAGCCGAAGCCCTAGCCGAGGCTGGGACGGGGTCCTGGGGGCAGACGGGCTGCGAGGAGAGGGGCCGAGGCGTCTTGGCTGTCTGGCAGAGCCCAGGAGGGGAGAAGAGGGCCAGTATTCCCAGGTCGCCCCAGCTCCGGGGGGCTTGTGAGCGGACGCTCAGGGCTCCTCGGCCCGGCGCAGGGCAGGAGACCGAGTCTGCCCGTTGGCGAGGGGAGACGCATCCCCCAGGCTGCACAAGAAGCCCCGGCACCTTGCTTGGCCTCTTGCAGCAGCAGCGTTTGTCTTCCTCAATAAAACCTCATTCCCAGACCTCTGTCCATTCTCCTTCCCCCTCCCCACCCTGCTCCCCACCTTGCGTGGGGGCCACAGCCCCCGGCTCTGGGGCAGGCAGGAGCTCCAGGGACCCTCGCCCCCCACCCTGATCCTGCCCCAGGGACAAGATGGAGAGACCAAAACAGAGCCCAAGACCCACCTGCCCAGGGAGCCAGCAGATCCCGGGCCGGGCTTCTAGCCCCTTGAATCTCCCGGGGGGCAGCTGGGCCCGGGGGGTGCTGACTGGGGCCGATCCTTCACCCCGCACTGCCCGGGCGGCTGCTGCCCATCTCAGCGGGGTCTGGTTTTTCCCAGCCTTCCCCCTCTCCCGTCCTTCTGTCCCGCAGCTCCCCTTGTGCGCCGGTCCCCTGCCAGACCGCCGGCTTGCCCTGGGCTGCTGTGGATGGAGCAAGGGGTGCAGGAGGAAGGAGGGAAGCGCCAGCCCCCACTTGAGACCAGGCCCTGCCCCGGAGGAGCCGGGATCCGCATCCCGGCGCTGCCACCCCACGGAGCATCCCCAGCAGAACCGGAGCTGCCTTCCTGCCAGGGTGGGGCTCCCCATCCCGTCCTGCCCCGTCCCACCCCGTCTCATCCCATCCTGTCTTGTCTTGTCCCGTCCCACCCCACACGGCACCCTCCCCACTGCGCTACGGGACCCCCCAAACAGGGGAACCACAGACACCTCCCGGGGGCAGATGGGCTCCCAGCCGCCCGGCTGCGCTGGCAGAGCCCGCGGGATCCCGTCGAGAGCCTCACCCGCCTCCCCGGTGCGCCCGGGTGCGCAGACAGGCTCTTGCCCCCGAGGGAGCTGGGTGGCCGCAGGTGCAGGGGCCGGGAGCCGCCCGCGCTGGCTGGAGGTACGTGTGCCGAGCTGCTGCTGGGCCTCAGCTGAGACGTGCATGCAGCCTGCGGCTTCGCCCGGCGTGATGGCCATCTCCAGGGACAGACCCAGACATTCCGGGCTCCTGCTTATTTGTTTTATCTGCAAATTGCTGGCACGCTGCAGCCGCGGGGCGCGGCCGCCCTCCCGCCCGGGGGTCCCGCAGGAGGCGGCAGCCGACGGCAGCATCCGGCACGGGCCATCTCACCGCCCTCGGGGACTCTGCCGGGGAAGACGAAGGCTGGGGCTAGGCCAGTGTGCTGAGAGGTCCCCAAAAGGCACCCTCACCTCTGTGGTTCCCCGCGCTGGGGAGCGCAGGGGCTCTGGCTGCCCCTCCCTGTGGCACGCTGCCCCGTCCCCTCCGGTCGCAATCCTGGCTCCCCGCTGTGGGGCTTTGCATGGGGTCGGGGTGGGGCATGGCCGTGGGCATCAGCGGCCTTGGGGACACCGGGGGACACCCAGCAGGGGACAGACTCCTGCCAGGTTGCCAGCCTCCAAGGAAGCCCCAAACCTTCGTGGGCAGCGGCGGCGTGGGGCAGACCCCCCCCGGATGCCAGGGCAGGGCTGCCAGCCCCGGGGCTTCTGCGCACTGACGGGAAGGCTGGAGAGCCGGCGCCTGTCCCGGCTTGTCCCAGACCACCCAAAAACCGGCGGGAAGGAGGCGCCTGACTCACGGCCGTGTTTTGGAAGCCGAAATCTCCCGCTCATCGGCAGGAGCTGACGTCGCTGCCGCAGCCCGTGCCGGCGGGCTCGGCGTGGGCCAGCACGCCAGGCGCTTCGGGGGCCAAACCCTCCGGCCGGGGCAAGCAGAGGATGGCGAGCTGCCTTGGGGAGGACGGCGCCGCGGGCGGGCTGTAGAGAAACCCGGGCCACGCACCACCACGCGCGGCAAGCGCTGGCGCCGGGGACAGTCCAGGGCAGCGTTTTGGCAGCTCCTTTACACCCGCCCCCAAAAGCAGGGAGGGTGGGGGGCATCGCCGAGCTGGGCGGGTAGAGAGGGGCTGCAGCAGAGCCCCCTCCATGCTCCCCCCAGGTTGAGATGCCACCCCCCAGCTCTGGGGGTTCAAACCAGGCCGCAGCCTGGGCCAGATCCTGCGTGATGCTCAGCGCCCTCCCGGACCAGGAGCGAAGGGCTCGTTTTCCCTCACTGCTTCACGGTGCCCCAGTTTCCCCCAGGTAAACTCCCCCCAAGTCCGGGGGGCTCAGGGGGGTCTCCGTCGGCGCCAGCCTGGCCGCGGGAGCTCCCCGCTGCCATTGGGGCCGTGCTGGCGCTTGGCCACGCGGCTGGTCCCGAGCCGGGCTCGACCCAGGCGAGGCTCGGCGGGGCCCGGGGGCTGCGGCGTGCCCACCCCCGGCGCAGGGGGCGCGGCCGAGGGGGAACCGGCGGCGGCTCCCGTAGAGCTCGGAGCGCCAAGCCGCAGGCTGCCGCCCGGGCTCCCGCGCCAGGGAAGCGTCGCAACATCAGGACCCAATTAATGGCAGGAATTGTTTTGCGAAATACCAAACCCTCGTGGCACGGCCCGCTATTGGGAACAGATTTATCTGCGCTGCTGGTCGCCGGTTGCTCTTCCCGGCTCTCCCCTTTCCTCCCGCTGCAGAGCGCGGCCGCGGCCGCGCTGGACAAAGCCCAGAGCAAAGCTGAAGCAGACGCAGCCCGGCAGCGGGGCCGAGCTCCTCACCTGCCGCCGGGGGCTCTCCCGCCCCCCGTGCCCCCGCGCCCCTCCGCCCGCCTCGTCCCCCGGCGCGGGGCGAGCGGCGATGCTGCGGGTAGCGCAGCCCCGCGGGAAGCAGCCCCAGGGGACGCACCCGCCTCCGGCGGCCCCAGAACCGGCCGAACAAAAGCGGACCCGCAGCGCCGTTTAGTCTTTTTTTAATTATAATTCAAATTGTAACACAGCCGTGAAATGCCCCGAACAATACCGACTAGGAAACGTGTACGTTCCCACAGTGTCTGCCTCAGGAATCAGAACGCAACCATACAAAAATAGAAAATAGGGTATTTTTATATATAATATATATATGATATTTATATAAAGGCAATAAGCTTCTCAGTGTCAGAGATGAGATGGTATTTACACAGGTGACAACACACAAAATGAGAGAAGTAACAATAAATACAGACGTGTCGACGGAGCAGGGGGTGCGGGAGGCGGGGGCGGGCGGGGGCCGGGGCTGCGCAGCCGAGGGGGAGCCGGGCTGGGGGTCCCCGGGGGGCGGGCAGGGCCATCACCCCTCTCCTGTCCCCCTCCGCCGAGCCGTGCTCCCTGCGGCCGCCCCGGCGGCTCTGCCGTGGGGTCGGGAGCCGAGCGCTGTGCCCGTGCGCCGCACGGCTGCTTCGCCGGCACCGGCCCTGGAAATGCCTCCGGGGGCCACAGACCCCCGCTCCCCCCCGGCCGCCCAGGCTGTTTCAAAGCGGTTTTGGCAGGGAGGGATGAAGGGGGCTCTGGGCAGGCTGGCCCCGGGGCGCTGGGCTCCGCAGCAGCGGTGGACTCGGCGGGGGGGGACGGTCGTGCCCCCCGCGTAGGGCTGCCCCTCCGGGCGCCGGCGTCGCCCCTGAAGATGGGTGGGCGCCTGGTCTGAACGGGCCCGGGCGAACCTAAACCAAAATCTGTTTTAACATACGCATGCTAAAACTTCAGGAGAAAGTGACATACATATATATATTTTTAATATATGTATAAAAAAATATATCTCTCTCTCTCTCCAATCTGATGCAGCGCTGCGCTGCCTTTCCCGCCACCGGCAGCTGGGGCTGAGCCCCTCCAGGGAAGGCGAAAGCGCAGATTCCCTCTAGACCTTGAGGTCCCGGCCAGAAACGTCAGCAGAGTACCGAGAATTCAATCCAAAAATAAATAGGGCCAGGGCCGCCGGCCAACAACACGTGGGGGGGCCCGAGGCGCGGCAGCACGGACGCCCCCTCAGCGCTGTGCCGGCCGTGAGGAAGGGCTGTACGAGCGTCGGGAGCAAGCGCCGGGCAGCGGAGAGCTCTGCCGGGCACGGAGCGGGCGCCGGAGCATCCCTGGGGCGGCTCCGCGTTGCTCCGGCCGCGAGGGCTGGGAGCTCCCCCCCGCTCCCCGGCCGGCAGGACCGAGAATCGGGCCCCCTGCGACTGCATAACATACACGGGTATAAATAAGGATCTTTTTATCTTAATAAATATCAGGTATATGGTTTGTACAATATACACATAATGCCCCTGTCTCCTGGGTCCGGCCTTGCGGCGACGGAGGATTCACACGTAGTTCTCTTCCGCGTCGTCCATCTCCGGGGAGAATCTGGCCGCAGCTGCAAACAGAGCAGCAGAGGGGGAGAAGCGGTGAGGGGGGTGCGAGGGGCCGCCGGGTCCGAACCCACTCCCCGCCGCCGCCCGCCCCCGGCCCACCCGGCTCACCCGAGCAGCTCCCGTAGTGGCGCACGCCGATGGAGCGGCCGCGGTGGCAGGTGGCCCGCCGGAGGTGGCACGCCGAGGGGTAGGTGACGTTGTTGTTGCCGCAGAGCGCGTGGTCCAGGCTGGTGGGCTCGGGGCAGGGAGCCGTCCGGCACATCACGCAGTGGGCGCTGCCCGTCTGGTCCACCACGCAGGTGTGGGTGCCGGGGCACACCACGCTGGAGCAGGACTCTGCGGGCAAGCACACGCGGCCACGGCTGAGTCTCCCCGGCCAGGGTGAGCCGGGGTCGGCCGTTCCTCCTCCCGCGGCTCCTCTGACCCGGGCGGGCAGGGGCAGCTCGGGCCCCCTCCTGCCTTCAGCTACTGGGGACGAGCGGAGCCGGGGCCGGAGGGCCCCAAGCTCCCCCATGGCCACCGCCCCCAAGGACAGGGCCCGACGTCCCAGATGCGAGGCACCGTGTGGCCCCACGCCCTTGGGCGCGGCCCCGGCCGCCTCGCCGCGCAGCGGGAGCCGACGTGCGGCTGCGGAGCCCGAGCACGCGGGGCTGAGCCCGGCTGGCGCCGTGGGACCCGGCTGGGCAGGCGGCCCCGCGCAGGTGCCTTGGCAGGGGCGGCAGCAGCCGCTCCGGCCGGGCTGGCAGCCGCCGCGCCGGGGCGGAGGGAGCCTGCGTGGGCAGGATCGGGCCCCGCACACAGCTCTGCCGTGCTGGTGCAACGCGGGGGGGCTCGTGCCCTCCCCCATCCCGCAGCAAAGCCCCAGGGTCTGTGCAGCCTGCCAGCCCCGTGGCCCCCCACCCCGGCACAACCCCACGGCGGCAGCAGGGGCACGGCGGGACCCGCAGCACTCCCCCGACACGGTAAACGCTTCGCAACGCCGTCCTTCCGCCTTCCTCTCTTTCCCTGCCGGATTGGAAGGAGATTTGGCATCTGCAACTCCCAGCTCGCAACTCACATTTCTTGCCCCCCACTTCCCTGCGCGGTCCAGAGCTCGACAGGCAAAGCATTTCAGAGGAGGGCTGGCAAAAATAATCATAATAGTTCTGACAGCTCTTGGCAGGGAAAGAGGGATCGCTGCTCTCTTTAAAAAACAAAAAACGGGGCTTGATGTTTGTAAGTGACATTTTACGGACTGTTATTCCTCAGCCCATGGTGAGGCTAAACCCCTGTTGTACCGACAGGCTGCGTCAGCATCACAGGCGGCTGCGCTGCTGCGCGGTACTCGCTGCCGCGTCCCCGCCGGGGCGGCCGGGCCGGGGCCCTGGGTGGCCGGCGGGTGCCAGCCAGGCGGGTGCCAGCTCTGAGCCGCTCCAGCCGGCTGCGGGCAGCGCGGCGAGGGCGATGCCGAGGGATGCGACTCCCCTGCGGGCCGGGGGCCGCGGCTGCCCATCAGCGCCGGGCCGGCTGCGGAGCAACGCAGGCACAGAGCCCCACGTGCCGCGGGCGAAGCCCCGCGCCGGGGCAGCCCTTCCCTCCCCGGGCACGGCCAGGGCCAGGCACCGGTTCCAAACCCTCCGCGCCGTGCTGGTGGAGCCGCCGGCCTCGGGGGCCACGGGAGCGGCCGCGGCTCAGGGCAGGACGGCTCCTTCCCGGGCCACGCTGCCCGCGGCGGGGGGGAGCGGGGGAGACCCGGCTTCCCGGGTGGGAGAGGGGAGGACGTGCCCAGAGGCGCCCGCGCAGCACGGCAGGGTCACCCTTCCTCTCGCTCCCATCGGGGAGCGGGCGAGGGCCTGGGCCCGGGGACCCGCGCTGCCGCGGATCTCCTTCCGCGCGGGCGCAGCGCGGAGCGGTCCCGCGTGCAGCTGGGACACGAGAGCCGCGGGGGACGGGAACGGGGCAGGGGCACGACCAGACCTACTTTTGCATTTGCCCTGGTACATCACTTCGAGGTCGGGGTGGTCTCTGCACTTGGCCGTCAGCAGGTCGCACTCGTCTCGGTAGGTGTAGCCGTCGGAGCCGCAGACCTGCAGCTTGCGGGGCAGGCTGGAGCAGTCGGGGGCACAGGTGCACTGGGGACGGCCGTGCTTCATCTTGCAGACCTTGTCGGGGCCGCACACCACCCCCTCGCAGCTCTCTGCGGGCAGAGGACGAGCAGCACGTGAGGCAGCGGCGACGGCTGCCGCCCGCAAGGGAAGGCTCCGTCCTGCCCAGGCTGGCCAGCAGCACCGGGGCCGGGGCCAGCACCAGTCCTCGGGGCACCGAATCCCTGCCGGGGTCACAGCACAGACGCTGGCGCCAAGCTGCCCCGAGCAGCATCTGGATCTGCTCAGCTCCGCCAAGGAGCAGGTCGTTGGCTGGAGCTCTGCGCGATCATCCAGCGCTCGCCCCAGCCAGAGCCCGGCCCTCCACTCGGCACCAGCTAACTCATTTCTGTGTATTCATTTTTTGGAAGGAGACATTTCTTTTTCTTGTGCAATGGAAAAATCTATCTCCGCAAGGCCCCAGCTCCTCCAGCAGGAACCGGGCTTCGCAAGTTGTCTGGGCAATCGGGAACGCCGCTTCCACCAGACAATACCCAGCCCTGTTTTGCTCCGGGCCTCCGTGACTTGAACACAAGAGCGGGACGCA
This sequence comes from Phaethon aethereus, assembly GCF_964289735.1. Taxonomy (NCBI): domain Eukaryota; kingdom Metazoa; phylum Chordata; class Aves; order Phaethontiformes; family Phaethontidae; genus Phaethon; species Phaethon aethereus. Next base: position 5,733,621 of record NC_138602.1, read on the forward strand.
GCAGCGAGCGCAGATCCCCAGACAGGCGGCTGCTTTGTCCCCCGGGTCGCCTCCCGGCCAGCACGGGGGCTGGGTTCAGGGGGTCCCGCCAGCGCCCGGCGCTGCCCCGGGGCCGCGCCCACGCCGGCGGCGACGGAGAGGGGCCACCGGCTCTGGGCAGGGGCCCATCCCGGACGCCGGTGCCTCCACGGGGAGAGGCAAAGGGGTCAGTGCCCACACCAAGGCAGGGATGGGGGCTCTGGCTGGGGCATCTGGGAGCCCCTTGCCCCAGCCCGAAGCACGCACATCGCCCTCACCCCAAAGGGACCCTTCACCCTCTGAGCTCCCCGGGGCGTGGGCGATGCCGGCAGCTGGGGGGTGCGGGGCTGCCTCGGACGCAGGGACACGGCTCCATCAGCACCCGTGGGGAGGAAGGCTGGGCAGGACCGAGAAACTTGCCGAGACGGGGATTCACCCCCAAGAGGGAGGGATTCCCGCAGACAGGGTGTGTGCTGGGAGCCGTTGGGAGGTACAGAGGGGGATTTCCCTGCGGGAGATGGGTCATTTTGGGAGACGGTGCGGGGGGGGAGAAGGAGGAGGAGAGGAGGAGGAGGAGGAGGAGGAGAAGGAGGAGGAAGGGGAAATTCCCAGTCTGCTCAGCCCAGCTCTCCCCAGGGGAAATTCCCTGGTGGGAGACAGACCGTTTCCCAGTTTGCTCTCTGATTTCCATAGCTGAGGCCTGTCCCAGGGCAGGGGAGAGCGGCAGTCTGAGCCCCGGCAGCATCTCTGCGGAAAGCCCCAGGGATGAGACCCTGGGACAGAGGGGCACGACCCATGCCCCAGGGCTGCCGGAGCAAGCAGGACCCTCGGTGCCCTCTCCTCCGGGACGCTGCCGCCAGCACGGCAGGGTCCGGCCACGTGGACTGTCTCAGCAAGGGGGGGAGGCGGCGGGACCGTCTGCCTGTGACCCTGACCCCACAGCCCGGCTCTCCCCCGCCCTGCGCCGGGTCCCCGGGGGGGGGAACGCCATGTCCCCAGCAACTGGAGCCAGGAATTTCACCTCCCCACCAGAGACCCATTGCAGAGCCCCCCGGGTCTGGCCAGCACCTTCCCGCGGGGCTCAGCCGCCCCGGCTGCTGGCGCAGGGCTGGTGGCTGCAGCCCACTTTATCCTGGAGTAACCTCTCCCGGCCCCACGAGCCCGGGGAGCGGGAGCGCAGCTCGTCTCATCCGCCCTTTTCCAAGGCCTCCAGCTTGCTGGAGCCCGGTGGGGAGCAGCACCAGCTCCATCTGGATGGGACAGACAGGGGCTTTCTGAAGGGTGGGGAGTTGCGGTGTACGTGCCGGCCGGGCTCTCCGGCGGTTTCAGCAGAGGTCCTGCTCCCAGACCCCAATGACCCCCAGGAGCTGCAGCCCCCACTGCGGCCTGTGACCACTGGCAGCCCCCCGCATCCCCCAGTCTCCCCCCAGAGGTGAGGGCAGACCCCTGGGACGAGGGCTGCCCGTCCCCACGATGCTCTGCCCCGGGCATGGGGGAGCTGCGCTCCCCGACCAGCGCCTGGAGGGTCCCAGCGCGCCCGGCACCTGCCAAGCGGGGCCAGCCTGCCCGGCCACCGCGAGGCCGAGCCAACAGTGGGAGACGGGGCAGAAAGCCAGGAGCGGGATCTCGCTCAGCCTTCGACTGGCACAGGGTGCAACCCCGAGCCACGCCAGGATGGTCCCAAGGAACAGCCGGGGTGGCAGCGCTGGGGGGTGCAGGGAGGCTGGAAGAAGCGGTTTTGTTAAGAACCTCTTTTTTTGCCCTCCCTTTAAGCAAATAATGACATGACCTTCCAAAGACCTGCTCCTGCCTACTGCGGTCAGCAGGTCCTCAAGCATGTTCTCGCATGGCCACGCAAGTGCGACTGGGGGATCCGCGCCTCCAGCGCACGCCAAAACATCTGGCGGGGCTGGAACTCACAGCTGGAGAGTTTCCACTTCTGGAACTGCCCGTTACATAAAACCATTTCACACACACGCTGGAAGGAGGAAGGGGGAGCGGAGGGGAAGAAATAGATCTTTTTTCCTTAAAAAAAAAAAAAAAAAACAACTTAAGAAGTTTCCCTCTGAGCAGAGCTGGCGAGGGCAGGGGCGGGAGGCCCCAGGCACAGCAGAGCTAACCTGGGAACAGGGAGCCCCGGCTCGGCTCCTCGCACTTGGGCTGCCCAGCCAAGACCCAGGTCACGCATCCTACTCCGCAGGGGGAACAGCGAAACTACGCACAAAATGAGGGCCGCTGGGGGATGGAGGCTGTCCCACAAGCCCTGGCCCCGTGGCAGCATCCGTCCCAGAGCTTCAGCAGCAAGAGCACGGGGTCAGACAGCCCAGGAGAGCACCGGAGAGCCTGGCGAGGGGCAGCCCAGCCCCACGGCTGCTGATCAGCGAGAGCTGCAGGCACCCAGCGTCCTCCCCAGGGCTGCGAGCATCCTCCCCGAGCAGAGCTCAGCCCCACAGCAGCCCACTCGCCCCACAGCCGCGCTCACCTTTGCAGGGGTGGCAGGTCACCAGCCCCAGGAAGCCCAGCAGGCTGATCTTGTTGCCTGGGTAGGTGTAATTAGACCAGGCCACGTCCACGTTGCCGTTGGCACAGCATTCCTCCCACGTCACGCCCGTCTTCAGGATCATGGTGCACTTGGCCTCCTTCCCCTGCTGCAGCCAGCAGATCCCACCTGCGGAGAGGGCAGAGGGTGAGGGGTCCCTGCTGTGCCGGGCCACCGCACAAAGAGCAGCGAGACCCCGGCCATGGCCGGGCAACCCACGGAGCAGAGGTGTGGGGACCACACCGGTGCCTGGGAAGGGCCGGCGCGGGACAAGTTGGGGAACCTAACGACACTCTGCGCTGGTTCCCATCTCTCCTGTGGCACAAGGGCTGTCCCACAGCAGGTGTCCCCACAGGCCCCCGGGACAGCGAGGCAGCTCCATGCCCGCACCGCCGCCTCAACACCGTGCTGGCAGCCCGGCTCCGCCGGCCAACGGGCTCCAAACCCAGCACTGGGACCGCAGGGACGCACCAGTTATCTCAGCACTTGCAAGCGATGGGAGATGCCCAGCCGGTGGGCCAGGATCTGGGTTTGCAGCTTACCCCCTTGCCCTGCCCTCCCTTCCTGCCTGCACTGCTGCCTAACTCCTGCCTGACCCCGCAGAGGGGAGGCTCCAGCCCAGGGAGGACAGGCAGAGCAGGGCCGGCAGGCGCCCGCGCTGCAAGGGCTGGATCCCCCGGTGTGCACCAGTGGCCCCACGGAGGGATGGGGACCGTCCTCGCAGCATGGGGGCCCGACACCCACAGCCTCCACAAGGAGCATCTGAGCCACCGGCTGGAGAACAGGGCACTTGACACAGCCCTTGGGACGGGGCCAGCCCAGCGGCATCGGCTCCCTCTGAGTCAAAAGCCTGTTTGTTCCTTAACCCCACAAGCAAATCAGTTATATTTTTTTTTGTGAGTGATTCCTTTGCAATTTCCGCCTCTGCAGACCAGCCTCTTCTGACGCTTATTTGGGTTTATGCTCTCATTAGCTGTGTTTGAGGTTTGTTAAACGGCTAAAGATGTGAGGGAGTGATGGGGGACGGGGCAGATCCTGCCGGTGCCAGGCTGCAGCCATTCCCCTCCAAGCGGGGATTCACTCTGCCCCCCCACTCGCTCCCATGCGCCCGATTTTGGTTCGGCCAAAAGAACTTGGGGCTCCCAGCCTGGCTGCAGCCAGCGGCAGCCCCACGGGGTAGCTGTGGATGGAGCAAAGCCTCGGGCTGCGGGAACCAAGCTTGGACACCTCTGGAAGCATCAGCCAGGCCAACACACCTCTGCCACCGGTGGCTTTATCCTCTGTGGATTTGTCCAATTGCTTTTTCAAGCCAATTCTTCCTTTACAACACACCGTGGCCCCAATTCCCTCATGGTACCAAGCTCCCTGGGAGCTGCGTCCACAACTGCTGCCCATGGGCACAGCCACACGCAGAGTGATCCCACCCGCAACAGGACGGATCCACGCACCCCCTGCCCACATGTCCGGTCTCTGGTGCGCACCCCTGGCTGGCAGCAGTGGGGCACCCACCACCTCCGGAGCTACACTGGGGTGTGGGGATGCTGAAAAGGGATGTGCCCCGGGCAGGGGGATGGAGCCCACCCACTCTGCGAGTGGAACAAGGCTGCCCTGGGTCGGAGGGCCAGCACGGGGCTCTCGGGGTTTCCACGGCGCTTTAGCCGCGAGGGTGCGGTGTTCCCGCGCTCGACGCAGCTGGAGGACCCGGGCTCTGGTCAGGGGGTCGCAGCTCGTCCCTGCTGGGCCCTTCAAGCACTTGTAGTCGACCCTGCAAAGCTGCAAGCTGAAATCGCGCAGGCTGGGGCAACGCCAAACGCGATTCTGGGGCTGGAGCAGCACGAGGGGCCTCGCTGGAGCCTCCCCTGTCCTTCGGGGCATCCTGACCTGCCACTACCTGGGGAGCGCGGTGCCTGCCCACGCTGGCAGGGAGTGATGGAGTCGCACGGCATCGTGTGGGGGGGAGATGGAAACTCCAGCGCTGCTGCGGGAGGGCTGACGCTGGCGGCAGCAGCCACAGCCCCGCAGCGCCGGGAAGGGCTGCTGGAGCCCTGGACCCGCGTCCCGGCCGGCCGGGGCACCGGGACGGCTGCCCTGCGAGGCAACAGCTACCGAAGAGCCCGACGCCTCCCAAGCGCCCATGAGAGCTGCCAGCATGGTCAGCTGAACCGGGAGGGGTTCGAGCTGCAAACCCCACACCCAGATCACAAACCAGCCACCGTTCCCAGTTCTTCCCACCTGGCTCACAAAGTTCGGAGCATGGCTCTCCGGCCCCCCAGTCTGGGGAGAGGGACCCCTGCACGGGCAGCTATCCCGGGAGCTCTGCGGGGGCCGGCCAGGCTGTCACACCCATTGCCCCACCCCAGGGCACGCAGGGGTGCGGGATGCCGGGCTCAGGCACCGACACTGCCACGGCACGGGATGTGGCAGCGGGGTCGTGTGGGCCCCGGGACCGAGCCTGATGGAGGGACAGCAGGGTGCCGGGGGCCACCCGAGCGGCACTGCCGGGCACCGGGCAGCAGCCGCTGCTCCGCCCGTGCCCGGGACCCGAGGGTTTCTGCCGCCGAGAGCCGCGGCCAGCACCCACCCGGCCGGGGCGGCGGCTGCCGGAAGGGACGCGGAGGGGGGGGGACAGCGGCGTCCGCGGGGCCGCAGCCCGGTAACGGCGCCGGGCCGGGCCGCCCCTGCCCCAAGCACCTGCCGGCGAGGCCGGGCCGGGGCGCGGCGGGGAGCGGCGGCACCGACGGCCCGGGGCGGCGGGCGGAGCGGGCGGGCGCGGCCGCCCCGGCGCAGCCCCCTCGCCGGGACCCCCCGCCGCCCCGGGCGGCACTTACCGTGCGCGGCGGCGGCGGCGGCGGGGCTGCAGAGGGCGAGCAGGCAGAGCGCCAGCCGCAGCGGCATGGCCGGGCCGGGGCGGCGGGACGGGCCGGGGCCGGGACGCGCCGGCGACCTGTTGCCTGTGAGGCGGCGGCGCGGCCGCGGCGCTATAAAGCGGCGGGGCGGCGTGAATCACCGGGCGGGGCGGCGCGGGGGGGCCGCGGCCGGGGGCGGGGGCAGCGGGGCGGGGGGAGTGCGGGGGGCGCGGGGCTGGGAGTTGAGGGGGGGGGGGGGGGCGCGGGGTGTCGGTGGGAGCGCGGCGGCGCGGGTGTGGGGGGACAGCGAGGGTCCGCTGGCCACCTCCCGCGGGTGCCGGGTGGGCGAGGGTGGGGGTGTCGGGGTGGGGATGTGTCCCCTCCGAAGCGGGCAGGGGCCGGCGCCCCGCAGCTGGACTGCACTGGGGTGGAGATGGGGAGCGGCAGGTTTGGGGGTGCCCCCCGTGCTCGGGGCGCAGAGGCAGCAGAGCCCAGCAGCGCAGCAGGGGCCGGGGCAGAGGAGCGGAGATGTGTCCCAGGAGACCCCGAGGCGCGGGGGACTGCTGCGGCCCGGCTGCTGCCCAGAGGGGCCCCCCTGCCCGACCCTGTCCCTGCCACACGCCGCTCCTTCCCCACGCACCCATCCTCGCATGAACTCTCTGTCTGCCTCCTCCCACCCTCCTCCTCCTCCTCCCCGCAGAAGCCCCGTCTGGCAGCACGGTTACGGTAAGGTCTGTGTCATGTGGCTCCTTTCATCTTTGCTCCCTAAACGCCAGCGCAGCTCCGCCGGCAGCCCAGCATCACCCACCCTGCGCCAGCAGGGAAACTGAGGCATCGCAGGGTCCCACTGGCTCGAGCTGCGCGAGCTCTCGTCTGGGCGAGCCATGCAAGGTGAGGAAGGGAAGGAGAAGAGCCAGCGGGGACGTACCCCCCATGGCACACGATGACATGTCTTCCTCACACGTCCCCATTGCCGCAGGGGCCGCTCCGTCCCAGCTCCCAAACATGTGCCGGACCCTGCACGGCCCAGCCTGGCCTGGGGAACCACGGCTCTGCCAGCGCTGCCAGGCTTTGGGGGGTTCCCAGCAGGATGGGGGTGGGCAGGGGGGCTGCAGGGAGCCCAGGGCAGGGCAGGGCAGTCTCCCCGACATCGCCTAGCCTTGCTCCGTGCTTGGTACCGCTGCAAAGAGATCGCCCAGCAGTCTGCAAGGAGGGTCGGGGTGCAGTCAGAGCCCCCCATCTGTCACCCCGCGCCCCGGGCAGAGGGCTGACACGAGGTGCTCTGCCTGTCCCCACTCCTCCTGCTGCAGCCCAGGGGCCTTCTCCAGCCGCAGGAACTGTGTCCGTCTCCCAGCCGTGCAGCTGAGGAACGTTTCACCCTTTGCACTGGCCTCAGCTGAGGTCATGTTTTCAGCAGAACTGAGCAGGGCTCTTTCAGGAGAGAGGCCCCGTCCAGAGGGCCCCGGGGACCTTGCACCACCCCTCCAGCCCGGCAGCAGCCTCCTCGCTCCAAGCCGAGCCGGTGCCAGCACAGAATGAGCAGCTTGGTTTGGCGCGGGATGGGGCTGGATGCAGCTTTGGTCCAGTGAGACGCGCAGCAGCCCAGGTCCCACAACCGGGGGGGAGCAGGATGGGGTGACAGCAGCCAGCGCAGGCAGAGAGTTGTGTCCGCTGGCACCACCACGTCCCCGTCCCTCCCTCCGTCGTAAGCGCATGTCCCAGGGAAGGGCGGCAGCTGGCTCTTCACCAAGGCAGACCTTGCCCCCACTTCCCCCACTTGTCCCCATACAGCCCCTTGCACCCCCAGGGAAGGGATGGGAATGCGGAGGGCTGGGTTTACTCCAGGTGTCACGGGTGTAAACAACAGGAGTTCTGCGGAGGAGCCCTCGGGCCTTGCCGTGCCACAGTACCTCCGGACAGTGCGTATGGGGCGGGGAGCCCCACTGCGAGGGACGGCGAAGGGTCTGCTGTCCCAGGGCGTGGAAGGATGGAGCCGGCAGCCCCCAGCTGTGCAGGCTCCCAGCGTGCTGCTGGCCCCAGGCTGGGCAGTGCTCCCGTCCCCGTCCCCATCCCCGGCCGGCGTGACCCCGGCTCGCTCCGCCGGCCTCGGAGCGATTGCCCATGTAAGGGCTGAGGGCTGGGGAGCCAAGTCCCCGAGCTGGATTTCAGTGAGCGAGCGGGTGGTGATGCACTCGCTCACATGCTCCGGGATGCAAGAGGAGCTGGCGGAGGCCAGGAAGGGATTTTCCTGGCTGGGAGCAGGGTTGCACAACCGGCCGGCTCTGGCAGAGAAGGGGTCGGACCTTGCTCCAGAGCAGCAGGCGCTGCCGCATCTGGAAGGGAGCAGCCGGGCTCCCGCTCCGCCTGACGTGGGGCAGGAGGAGCCTGGCGGCCGGGGGGGAAGCGGGTCGGGCTCCTTCCCCCGAGCCGGCATAACTTGGCGCTGCCTCGCAAAGGCCTGCCAGTGGCCCGGGGGCTCGGAGCCCCGCCGAGGCCTCCCTGCTCCCACCAAAGCCATGCTGGGGGCTCTGCTCACCCCCCGCCCTGGCTTCCGCTCCGGCAGCCCTGGGAAGCGCCGCGCTGCCGCGGGGCAGGGGAGCGACTTGCCCACGGTCACGCCTCAGGCGGGGGCCAGAGCTGGTTCTCAGGCAAAGCTGGGAGCGAAACTCCACCAACCAGTCTGCCGCGCGCGGGGCGACGCTGCCTGCCCGCTCCCCCGCGCTCCCACGAACGGCCCGGGCGGTGACCGGGCCCCAGCGGCGCCCGCGGAGCGAGGCGGGACAGGAGCCAGGCTGGGAACCACGCAGAGACCAGCCCTGCCCCGGCAGCGGCACCCCGGGAGAATCAAAGGAGCCCACGGGCCGGGCGGGGGGCTGGGGGCAGCGGGAGGAGCTGGAGCGGGGACAAAGGAGCTCTTTGCAGCCGCAGTGAATGGCAGCCTCGCATCTGACCTTTCCGTCTGGGTGCTGGTATTGTGCTGGGTCGGGCGGCTTCCCCCTACGGTTCGGGCGGCCGCAAGATTTGGGCTGCGGTTCAAGAGCCAGGCATCCTCCCCCCCAAAACCCTGGCTGCTTCGTTCTCCTCCTGAGCTGCTGGGCTCCTTTAAGGAGGGAATCTCACCTCTCTCATCAGTTCAGGCTAATTAAACTCTGCTAAACCAATTAGAGCTGCAATTTGCAACAAGACGTTCAATTGAGAGGTGTTTCTCACGGAGCCCGGGTCAGGGCACAGGCGAAAGAGCAGAGGTTTCATATTGACAGCGTGGGTTTGCTGGCAGGCGTTGGGCACGTCCCTGGTTGTCTTTTGGTCGCGTTCGCCCCTCGGAGCGAAGCGATCCCAGCCCCATTACGCTCCCCGTCGCAGCTGGGCTCCCGAGTTTCTCCCATGCAAGCGGAGATGCTGCCAAACACCCCAGCGTGCCGCGGGGAGCGGGGCTGCCAGCCGGGGGTCCCTGCAGCCTGAGGTGCTGCCCCAGCTCCGGCATAGCCATAGGGCTACGGGAACCCAGAAACCTCCGTCGACGGGACCCGCACTCAGTGCAGCGGGGCCAGCGCAAGAGCTGCCGAGGGTCGGCACCAAAGCGCAGCGAGAACCCAGCAAGCTGGAACTGGGCAAAGCTCGGCCCAAGCCTCCGTCTCCCTCTCCACAAGCACCCCTCAGAGCACGTGGCGAGTCGCTGGTGCGAGGCACGAGCTGAAGGCACGGCCCCGGTGCTGCGGGCGGCAGCGGCTCCTCAGCCCCGCGGCACACGGCCCCTCCGCCCTGTGGTGGGGAGCTGCCCCCCGAGGTGCGGAACCGCTGCCGGCAGCTCTGACCCTGGGGCTGGATTTTCTCCGCCGTGTCCGCGCGGCTCCAGCCAGGTAAATCAGAGAGATGCTTATAGCTCACGGCTGCATCACCGGTGTTGGGGAGAGAGTGGCGGCGTGATCTGCAGCTTGATGGCCCAGGCGGCCACACTCCACCCCCAGCGCTGACACGAAGCTTCGCCCCGCACCCCGGGGCAGCAGCGTCACCGCTCCGTGCCTCAGTTTCCCCATCTGCTGTGGCGAGATAATGCTCCTCTGCTTGATCCTGCACTATCTCACAGGAAGGTTGCAGGGATTAGTTAGCTAATGTTTGCAAGGAGCTTTGAAGATGAAAAGCTGTGAACAAATGCCAAGAAGTGCTGAGCTGGATTCTCCTCGACGAGTAATCGTTTCATGTTCCTGGGACACTTCCACTTCTGCAGATGAAGGAGGGCAGGGCGGGAGAGCTTGCGTGTGGGGAGGGCAGGCGGGCGGGAAGCTTACATATCTTCCCAAGACCTGCCCCTCCAAATCTGATCACCCGGCCTGTTTTACTCCTGATCAACTCAGATCCCTCCCGCTAACGCCCTTCTGCCACCCTGACTGCACCCTGCGAACGCCCGGACCGAGGAGCGGGACTTGCGAGACAGCTTCTCCTCCCTGCCGGGCTGGCGGCTCTGGCTCCTCGCGCAGCATCAGCTGGGCAGTTAATTAACGCACCCTCGGCTTCCAGGCTGCTGGCAGGAAAGAGGTTAAACGATGCGGCACCCACTGCCCCCTCCAGCAGCCCCCCAGCCTGACTCCCTGCCGTTTGCTGATGATCTCCGTGCCAGTTTTCAGTGTCTTGTAAAAGTGCTCGTATCTCAGGCAATTGGATTTAATTATTCGGGTAAGATTTCACGAGGCACTGTGTCAAAGGCTTAATTAAAGCCCAGATCTGTTCTGCTGCCCCCTCTGCACGCCCAGCCAGTGAGTCCAGCAGGACGGTGCTCAGCGCTCTGGTTTCAGCTGGGCATGAGCTGCTCCTCGGCGCTGCTGCTGCTGCTGCTGCTGCTGCTGCTGCTGCTGCTGCTGCTGCTGCTGCTGCTGCTGCTTGGGGCCCTCCCTCCCTCTGCGCCTCTCCCTTGGGGTGGCGGGTCCCAGTCAGGCCTTGGGGGGTGCCTGAGGGGGAAACCCAGACCTCCTTCCTGCTGCTGGCACCCGGCATTGCCCCATGCTCTGCGGGGCCCAGAGCTGCAGGAAGCATCATCCCAGGGTGGGTTTGCTCCCTCTTCCCTCCTCAGTGCCGTCCTCCCACTCTCCAGGCTTTGGGTCCCCCAGAAAGAGCTGCGGTCGCCCGACGCCTCTTCTCTTCCAAGTATCTTTGGTTCTGGTGTCCGCAGCTCTGCCCCGTGTTGGATGGAAGATGCTCTGTCCTTGCCGGCGAAATGCCGGTACGTGGAGCCAGGAGGTGCAAGCAGCGTGGAGCAGAGACCACAAAGGCTGGGAAGCGGGAAAGCAGTGGCCGGAGCTGGAGGGCAGCAGGGACGGCCCGTCCCGTCCCGTCCCGTCCCGTCCCGCAGGACCCTGCTGCCTGGCCCAGGAGAAGGAGCCGGGTCCGATGAAGCGCATTTCCCCTCTCGGTGAAAGAACAGATGTCTCTTGTCTATGGCCTGCAGTTGGCTCTGGTTTTCATCTCTCCTGTCTGTGCACACGCAGATTTATAGCTGCCTTAATGAGTTCCTTACAAAACCATCTTGTTGCCCACACGGCTGTCTGAGCCTCGTGGGGGGCGGCCGCAGGGGGAGCCGGGGCGAGGGGTCGGCAGGGCTCCACCGTGGCTGGCGAGCCTCGTGTCAGCAGTCCCGAGCGCCTGCACAAGCCACGGTCACCTGGCGGGGCCCAGCCCGAGCCGGGCGCACCGCGAGCGGAGCGGGACTGTGCCGGCTGCGCCCAGGACGCGGCTCTGGCCGGTAGGAAGGAGAGCCGGGCTCCGCGCTGCCGCCCAGCCCCGCGCTGCTGCCAGGATGGCTCCCCACCGCGCCAGGCGCTTCCACCTCCCGCTCCGAGCAGGGAACGCCGTCACGAGGAAGATGATGCAGGAAAGCCACCGTGCGCAGGCGTGCAGGGGAGCAGCGGCGGTGTGCCTCCATCCTCCGGGAAGCCGCGGGGGCAGGCGTGAGCACACCACCAAGAGCGAATCGGGCCCTTCATCCCATGGGGGCAGAGGAGGAGGATGCTCCGAGCACCCGCGGGGAAGCCGCAGCAGGAATCACCTCCGCGCCCGGTGCCTCCTTGGGAGCGCCTGGCCGTCCCGCCGCCCGGCCGTGCTTTCTGTCCCCGCAGGAGCCGCAGCGGCTGCCGGGTCTCCGGGCTCGCGTGGCCAGGCTCCGCCACGCGTGACACACTTCTCTGAGTAACTTTCACGGGCACGCCGTGTAAACAAGCTGTGAGTCAGCGGCTGGGCCGGCCGTGCGGTTTCCAAGTGTAAACGCTTCCTCTGCCGCAGTGGAAGGAAGGACCAAACGAAGCCTCGAGGGAAGAGCTGGCAGCGCCATAAAACGTAATGAAATCGTGTGGGGCTGAACTGGGCCCAGAGGACCTGAGAGTTGGTAAAACCTCCCGGGTCACTCCAGCCTCTCTGGCTCCTCGGGGAGGCTGCGGAGGGATGCTGCCGGAGGAGGCAGGGCAGCGCCTGCCCCGCCGATCCGTGGTCTGGGAGCAACGTGCTGGTTATCCGGACGGGACAGCCGGGCTGCTGCTCACCCTCCTCCGGTGCCAGCCAGATGGAGGATGCAGACTCGTGGGCACCTAAGCCCGTTTCTTCCACCTTCCTGCCCGGGGGGTCTTCTCTAGAGTGCTCCTGGAGCCCCACGCCAGCATAACCCGGCACTCATGGAGGGCAGAGCTCGGCTCGGGAAGGGGGGGGAGATGCCGACCTCGCTCTGCCCAGTGACCCCATCACCCGCCGCATCCCGCTGTCGGTCCGACGGAGGCGGGCGCAGGGGCCGGCCGACACCGGGGCTGGGGCCGCCGCGGGAGGCTGGGGCAGCGCTGCGCGGGGTAAGCGCAGCGCGTTTGGGAGCGCGAAGGCGAGCGGCTATGCCGCGGCGGCGCGCAGGCGCGTGGTGAGCGAGGGCTCATCGCAGCCCTCCCGCCAAGGGCGCAGCCCGGCCCCTCGGAGTCGGGGGAGAAGCCATCTGCCAGAGCCACTGGAGGGGCTGATCCCGCACGGGCCCACGCCGCTCCCACGGTCTGACCCCGCAGCACCAGCCGCCGCCGGGAGAAGGAGGTTCCTGCTACGAGCTGCGATGACAACAGCCGCTGGGGCCGAGGACGAGTCGAGTCGGGCGGGAGCACCCCGGCCCCGCCAGCCTGGCGGCCCTGCGGGACCCTGGTCCCCGGCTCTCGGCAGCCGGCGGTTCGGCCAGCGAAGGGCAGAGCTGCCGCAGGGCACGTTCCCCTGTGGAGCCCCCGTCCGCCCCACAGCCCTCATCAGATGAGAAGCTTGATCGCTTACATAGCCCAGGCTTGCAGTTAGTAGAAAAACAAAACATGTTTTTCACATTAAAATTTCCCTTGAAAAACAATGGTTTAAATCAAGCGTAAGAAAAGCAAAGAATCCAAACAAGAAAAAGAAAAGGGCAATTTTTGGTGGAGCCCAAAAGCAGTCCCCCGAGCCTCTGAACTTCCCCCGAGCCTCCGAACTTCCCCCGAGCCTCCGCGCCGCCGCTGCCGCCGAAGGCAGGTGGGCTCCCTGCCGGAACAGCGCGGCGGGGCAGCTCGTGCTGTGAGGTACGGGCACTACGCAGACACGCCGCTGCCCTGCGTCAGCGGCTGCCGGCCCCCGCCTGCGGGTGAGATCGTGGATCCGGGAGATCCGAGCCGTGCGGGGAGCCGGCCGGGGACCGCGTGCCGCCGGCATCCCTTAGACCTCACAGCCGGTCGGCGCGGCAGTGGCGAGGATGGCGCTCGGCCCGTGCCCGCTGCTCGCGGGTTATCAGGAGCTGCCGGATAACTGCCGGGGCGGGATCCGGACCTGCAGCCTGCAGGCACAAGGCTCGGGGAGACGAGGTGGGGGATGTAAATCTCCTGATCTGTCTGTGAGTGAATTCAAAGGGAGACCGATTCAAATCCGCCGTGACATGACTGGCTCGGGGCTGGCAGACAATCCCTGCAGTGTTTGTAACAAATCTTGCCGCTTTCCTTTGAGTGGCCTCCAATTTATTAATTAAAATAGGCAATTATATATAATGTGGGGTGGAGGGGAGCGGGGAGACCAGCTGCACCAGTTATTCTCACTTGGCAGGAACCATGCTGGAAAGCTGCTCCGGCTCCAGGAGGTGCTTGTGCTTTCAAGGGCTTGAGGCAGAGCCTGGGACGGAGCCCGTGCTCGGAGCTGCCCCCGGATCTCCCGCCCGGCACCGCCGGGCCCGCGCAGCCGGGCGGCGAGTGGCCTTTAGCTACAGCAACCGCCTCATTGAAGAGCACGGGGCCCAGAGGCCAAGACCTTTTAGAAAATGACTTGCCCGAGTCACCAGGGCGTTGGCAGCAGAGATGGAAGCTGCACCCAGCGTTGCCGGGATCTGCCGAAAGTGCCGGCTGCCCCCAGCCCCGCGAGGCAGGAGCGCGCGGGGCTGGGAAGGGAAGCCAGGACCTTTTTAAAGTTTCACCGTCTGTCCCTCCATGCTTATCAATAAGAAACACGACGAGCCAGAGACCCCAGGCTTCAGCAGAGCATGACGAGCGCGGTGCGCACGGCGGGGGAGCGCCGGCGGCATCACGCCCGTGCAATGCCACGGCTGCGTGCGGCAACACCTGCATGTCTGGGTTTATCTGAACGCTGCAGATCCCGTGTCAGCAAACTGGCAGAATGTACCCAGAGCGCTCGGTGCTCCCTGCACGACACAGCGGCGTGGGGCCGGCCCCGGCAATGGGCTCTTCTGCCCGCTGACCACCGGGGCACGATGGGAACCGGACCCTGCACGGCTGGCACAGTGCCGGCACACCCGGCTAGTGCCACAGGGCGAGTCTGTCTGTACGGCAAGTTGGCTCCCGCTGAAACCGCGTGCTGGGGGCGCGTGCACGCACACGCGCACACACACGCCCGCGCCGGGCCCGCCGGCGGCGGCACCACCGCAGCCTGCGGCCGCCCCCCGCCAGCGCCTGGCACGGTGGCACTGTCTGAATTAAGTAATGTCTCGGGACGTGAGCTCACCGCCAACACCCATGGCCCAGGCGATGCGAGTGGCAGCGCCGGGTCCTGCAGGAGCAGGCCCTGACTAACCTCCGCCACATCTGCACGGGCTGCCGGGCACGCTGCCCGCCCCGGGGCCAGTGGGCACCACGGCGCGGGGCACTGTGGCCTCAGGCGGCTCCCACGTGGCACCCACCACTCTCCTCCTCCCAACACGGGCACGGTCCAGAGCAGCACCAGCGGTTTTTCACCTTCCCTGCAAAGCCCCGGCTGCCGCCGTGGCCAGGCTCCACGCCAAGCCCCGGCTGGCTGGGGGGACTGCCAGCCCCGTGCCGCTTCTGCTCCCAAAGACCCACAGATTTTGTGGCGGAAGCCAATGCACCCATGGGCTCCTGTGAGCCCCGGTCAGGGATCGCAGAGGGGCATGTGTCCCCCTCCGCCGCCACGGTACAGCCCAGGTGGGATCGTGACTCAGAGTTGCCAGCGGAGCCTCCCAGCCCGCCCCGTCCCCTCGGACAATGCCAGGCCCAGCATGTCTTCTGCTGCTCTGGGCCCAAGTCCTGCCTCTCCCCCTTCCGCTTTCCCTGCACGGGGATGGCCGCTTTGCCCACCCGGCTGCTTGGGGAGCAGGCTCTGTCTAACGATGAATCGATACTAATTTGGGAGGTGTCACCTCTTCGTCAGTCCTCTCAAGAGGGTGCAGTTTGCTTCTTTCTGCAGCACCGTGGGAAAATCCTCCCAGCCGCTGGATTCCCAGGGTGACTCAAATTTGCTCCTGCCCAGGCCCAGCTCCCTCAGAGGCAGCGGGCAGGCAGGGGACAGCCAAGTCCAAAACCTGATTCCCGAGGTGCACAGCCCCTGCCAGAGCGGTGGCAGAGACGGGGTGTGTCTGCCCAGGCACCCTTGTGTCCCCTGCCGGAGGGATTGTGGCCGGGGCCGAAGGCAGGGCAGGGGGCTGCCTCGGGGCAGCGGGAACCTCAAACCCCAGAGAAGGGCTCTCGCATGGGATCCCCTCTCCACACTCGGCACCAGGGATGTGGAGTATCGAGGTCTGGTCAGGGGACTCTGTGGGAGCCCAGAGGCTGCAAGTCGTGGGGCGCAGGACGAGTGCTGGAGGAGCCGCAGCCCTAACACGGATCTTTCTGCCTGAGTGGGCTCCCTGAGCCCAGGGACAACGTGGTCCTGCAACAGAGGGTCCTCGCCCTGAGCCACCTCTCCCTGCACAAACACATCCCAATTAGCCGAGGTGCTCAGTGGGGCGGGGGCTCTTCTCGACTGCTCCGCACTGGAGGTGAGGTGCTGGGGTGGTGGGCCGTGGGCCGCTCTGCCCGCCCTTATCTCCACGTACATTAATATCCGTTGCCATTTGCATCCCGACGAGTGTTGCCACGTTCAGCTTCCGCAGTTCCTGCGTCAGGGAATTCCAGAGGGACAAAGTCAGTGGAGCCGGATCCTTCCCTCCCCATCCCACAGGCACCCAGCACCTATTTGATCAAGTGGCAACTTGTCCTCCAACCGTGAAGCAGGGCAAGGAGAAACGCGTCCACGTCCTCAGCGTGGAAGGGAACTTCCCTCAGGGCTGTGAAATGCCCCGTCCAGGGCCGCGGGCGCTGCTCTGCGGGCAGCCGGGCTCTGTCTGGCTCTGGGGCTGGGCCACGCCGGGCTGTCTAGACCCACCTCCCGAATAAAGGCGTTGCAGGACGTAGCAGTTTCCTCATGGGTTGTAAATAATTGCTAACCGGTCTTATCAACAGCTGGGATCATCAATCAGCGACTAAACGACTGCAAATTTGTCCCACAGTTGCAATTTCCGCACAATGACCAAACTCGCCCAGGAGTCGCTGGCTGGTTACCGAGCCGTTACGCGGCCGCCCCCCCAGCGCCCAGCCCGCAGCCTCTCACGGGACGGGGAGCGGCCCCGAGCTTCGCTCCGGGGCCCCGGCGCTGCTCCCCGCGTCCCTCCCAGCCCGCCCACACCCGACTAAAGCCGCAGCAGCAAAACCTGGGCGGCAGATGCCACCTGCTGGAAGCGGCTCTGGGCCTCGGCCCGGGGGCACCCCGCAGCCCAGTCGCCCTCCAGCCCCCAAAGCCCGGCTCCCTGGTGCCGCAGGGCTGGCGCCGGTGTCAGGGGCCCCGGCGGGGACCGCGCAGACCCCACGCTCCCCCAAAGCCGCCGCCTCGGGAACGGGCCGGGCTTAAGCCCAGCCCTGCGGGGGGGTTCAGCACGCTTCCCAGCGGGCAGGGCTGGGCCTGGGCCCCCGGCTCAGTTCTGAGTGGCTCCAAGGAGTTCAGGCGGGGCAGGAGCAACCCTGAAAAACAGACTTCGGTTGCCATCCCCCAAACCTCTTCAGCTCCTGACAACATCCCGCCGGAGAGGTTTTGGCTAAAATGGAACACAATAGCCTTTGTGGCTACTAAGCATATCTTGGGATTTTCACGGGAAAACCACTTTTTCTTAATTTGGGGGGGGCTTAATCTCTCCCCACCTCTTTTCCCCTCTTTAAAAAAAAAAAATCATTCAACTTTTGAGCTGAAATTTTAAAGGCCCCTTCCCTTAATTTTATTAAAAAAAATAAGAAGGGGGGGGAGAAGCACAGGAATGGGAACAAATCCAGGGATGGCCGGGGGCTGAAGCTCTCTCCCCCTCTTCCTCACCAGGAACTCCGCGTCCCCACGGGCCGGACTCCAACCAGGGCCCGGAGGACTCGGGCAGCTCTCCAGGCCGCCAAGGCCGGGGTGCGGTGGGCTGCAGGCTCAGGGACCAGCGAGAGGCCGGGCGCCCCGATTCCCGGCCCCTACCCCCGGCCCCACAGACTAACTGCTGCGCCCCGCCCCCCCTTATCAAGAGCAAGCACCGCCCCTCCCTCAAGCCCCGCCTCCGGCCCCGCCTCCCCGGAGCCTTCCTCCCGCCTCTTCCTCTCTTGTCCCCGCTCGGCCGCCGTCGTCCTCCGCCGCGCGTCGCTGGGCGGGGCGGGGCGAGGCGGGGGGGAGGGGGGGTGGGAAGATGGCGGAGGCTTCACCGCAGCCGGGACGGTTCTTCTGCCACTGCTGCTCGGCCGAGATCGCCCCGCGCCTGCCCGTGAGCGGGGGTGGGGGCCCGGCCGCGGCTCGGCGGGGGGGTGGGGGAGCCAGGGGCGCGGGCCGCAGCGGGCGGCGGCCCCGGCGGGCCGGGCACGTGGGGTTGAGGCCTGAGGGGGCCCGGGGCGCCGGAGCGGGGGGCCGGGCCCTCAGGGCGGGGAGGGCCGAGGGGGGCTCGGGGTGGGGAGCGGGGGTGGGGGGTGGCGTTAGGAGGGCCGTGGGGCGCGGGTGGTTCTGCGTGTGGCAGTTGGGGTTCGGGGGGGGGGCGCTCCGGAGCGAGGAAATGGGGGCGCTGGGGGCTGTGGGGGGGAACGGGGCGCCCCGGCCGCGGGGGAGCCGGCGGGGGTGGGGGCGGCGCGGCAGGAGGGAGCCCCGGGCCTTCCGCTCTCCTCGGCCTGCTGCGGGGCGGCCGGGCGGGGGGTGTACGGGGGCTGCCTGCGGGCCGCGGCCGTTCGTGTGCTCCGGCCGGGCGGGTGGGGAAGGGTCAGCCCGCCGAGCGGCCCCGCCTCGGAGCGGGTCCTGGGGGCGGGGGGCCGACCCCGGCCCGGCCCCGGCTTTCCGCACCCCCGGCTCGCAGCTGGCTGAAGGGGTGTGGGCTCGGGCACCATTACCCGCTTCTTTGTCCAGAGCGAGCTGAAGCCCCGTAGGATGATGAGGGAGTTTCTTTTTTGTCTCTTTCAGCAGGATTTAAATGAGCATGAGAAAAGCTTCACGGGTGATAATGTTTAAGACGTAGGCAAGTGCAGAAACGATGCGTACGCTCCGTTTCCACTCACTAACGCAGAAGTGCTTTGTAGGCTAGGTGCAGCGCGAGAGCAGATGTGCTGTAATCGCCGAGTAAAACCCCTGCTTGTAAGGAGTTGTATTTTCCTGGCAGGGCTAGAAAAGGAGCATTAGCCGTTGGAAAGGAACAGGCTAAAACAACGTGGTAGGTCACAGCTAGATTTTCTGTTGATCTCCTGCCAGATGTTGTGAGATGTTAAATTCAGTTTGGAGGATACTGCCAGTCTCTATTTGTCCTGAAACCTTTCACAACGTCTTGTCAGAATAAGGCATTGCTTTTTGTTAATGTTTATTGAATTTTAAAAGTCACCTGACTGTGAGCATAGGTGTCTCTCTGCCATGGTTGATTAGACTTCGCCGTCGGTTTGGTTTTGTGACGTGCTGTTTGTCCTTTCGCTCGCTCCCTCGGTCTTACTGGTTAGGCGAGGGTAGGCCTTGCTGGTAAATCTCAGCTTGTATTTAAGCATGAGGACAAAACTCTTGATAGTGCTCCTGCAAAATACATAGACGGGCTGGAGAAAGTGGCTTGGGAGCTGAAGGTTGTAACCTACAAATACCAGTTGTTTATTTTTGTTTAAACACCCCATGTTGGGCACGTGCCAGCAGAGCACATCTGGTAGTGAAGGCACTGAAGTGTGGTGGGGGGTGGACGACTGCTTTTGTTAATTCAGGTCTAGTTAATTACTGGTGAATGAGCTTGTTTTGGGGGTCCAAGTTCATTTGGTTTCACTTACTGTTTGCAGACCAAGCTACTGCTGATACCGTAGCATATGCTGCAAAAGGAGTGATTCAAACAGCCTGAGAAACAACAAACTTTGACATTTGTGCTGTTCCAGCTGCAACGGAATTTGCTGATCCCTGTGTTCAGAGTTGTCTGTAAGCACACACGCAAAAAAGCCTCCCTTAAATAGAGGAGTTGAGAGGAGTAAGTTGCTCACTGCTCTTGAGTGTGGCTACTGTGATAATTTACCCCAGTGGCATACCGGTGGAAAGTAGAACATTAAGGGGGTATTCCAAAGGGAGAGGCAATTGATCTGATTTTCTGTGATCGACGCAGGAGTTCCCGTGTGCTGCTAACCAACTTTGCGAAGAATTTGGATGGTATAGAAATCTTCTTGAAACCAAACGTTGTGTAAATTGCGTCGACGAAGTTATTTCACAATCGTAAATCTAAAGAGTCTTGCGCAGAAGAGGGAGCCGCAACTTCTCTTGAGTCTGTTTCTAGGTCTTGGTGTTTGCTGCTTCCTTATCTTGCTGGGCAGGCAGGGGCAGCACTGAGTGGGTCGCTGGCGTTGCTGCCTCGCGCTTCGGCCTTATCAAGTTTTTCAGTGGTGGCTGGAGGAGCGATCCCAGATGGCTTATCAGAGCAAACCCATATGGCTGGCATCCCCTCCTCTTTTGGGGAATCCATTGACTTTGTTTGAGGGGCTGTGCCAAGTCAAACGTAACAGTAGTAAAGGGAAGTTGCGTTATTTTTAGAAGCTCTTAAATTTCTTCCATGCTGAGCCTGGCTTTGCCAGCGCGGGATTTTGAGCGGTTGTGTTTGCCCATGGTGGCTGTTCCAGCTCAGCCATGGTTGGGGTTACGTACAGGGTCTGTGACTTCCTCTTCTGACTCGGCGGTGCTGCATGGTGCTGCTTCTCGAGCAGTGAAAAGTGAGGTAATTTCCTTTCAGGATCTTAAGCGTTCTGGGCTGCTGCTCACTAGGGCAGTATGGTTGTGGAGTATAAATTCTTCACTAACACCAGGAACTGTGAGGAAGAGTGAGTGTGGCAAACTCCTGAGGAATCTTGCTTCTGCACAGAACATAATATGTTAATAAATAAACATAATAAACACAGGCTGTTTATTCCAACATATTCAGTCTTCAGTGTTAAATGCTACAAGGGTGGCAGTAGCTTCCTGTAATGAGCATTGAGCGTGGGAGTGTAAAATTCTGGTATTGTGTGTTGCAGAATGACCCTCTTGTGTCTCCTTGACCTCTGGGTGGTGTGAGCCCCAGACTACATTAGAAACGGCCTTGCATTCAGCCCTTCCTAAGCGACAGTGACACCGTGATTAGCCCCGATTAGCCTGTGCTGCAGTTCCCTCCTTGTTTCTTTCATTAGGGCAGTTTGGCCCCTTGAGGGGGTGGGGAACATCCCCAAAACATGCAGCTATTTAAAAACTAATGTGTGAGTGCTGCTTTTCTGGGAAGGCTGGTGGTTTTGCTTTCACTTCACCCAGAACTACATCAGATGTTATCTAATGCTTTGTCTATACTGGCGATTAATTAGTGTTATCCAAATCTTTCTAAAGCCAAGTTCCAAACAGGCTCAGGCTTAACAATTTGCCTCACTAGTCTGGTGAAGGCGAATATCAGTGGCTTGGGGTCTTTTGGCTCTGTAGTTGTGGCATGCATTTGGGATGATGGGCTTGCAGGACTCTCGTCTTCCACCCCATAGCACTGAAGGCACTCTTTGCAGCTTTTACTTACCACTTTCTTTTCTCATTCTGTCTTTCTTCTCCCGTAGGACTATATTTGCCCACGGTGTGAATCTGGTTTTATTGAAGAACTTCCTGAAGAGCCAAGGTAACGTGCCGCTCCAAAGACTGGCGTGAACTCTGTCTGCTTTGCTCTTGTCCGTTTTCTAGTTAAAAGGCAATGTTGGATACTAAATACACCATTTTTACTACTTCTGCCCAATATTTGGCTCATCTTTCCTCACAATGGGCAGATAGTGCTTAATTTGCATAGTTTGCATCTACAGGTAAATCAGACATGGGAACGCTGAGTGTCATATATTGCTGGTAAAGGGTGGGGGAGGAGTGGGCTGATTTAAAACAAATTAAAAAAAAGCGGTAGAGAAACTTTCCCCATGGCATGTGGTGGCTCTGAACTGGTTTGAATTGTCAGGATTGAGATAACCCTCTGAGAGAGGAATCTGTGGAATGGAGAGTGTATACATGCTTCAGTGTATAATTTCATAACTTAGTTTAGAGTACTAACGGTGAAACATTGTGACTAAGACTTTGGACTCTGTACTGGAGCAGCTGAGATCTGCATTCACGTGCTTTACTGCTGACTCAGTAGTGGGACTGCTCTCTGGCAGTGTCGGAATGGGCAAGAGTAGGAGAAGTGCCTTAAAATGTTTCAGGCACGTTTGCCGGACCGTGGCTGTGACTGGCTTCGGGACAGGCAGCGTGCAGGCAGGCTGGCAGGCGTTCAGTGCAAGGGCACACTGAGCTGCCTCGGGGGTGTGCCAGATGTGTGTTGCTGCCTGCTAAGAGAGGTGGTCTTTACAGACTGAGGTTTCTGTACCGAAAAGGTGACGCTTGGTCTGACTACACCAACCTTAGGGGCTGAAAATCAACCCTGGCTAATTCTAACTGTATTGGTGATTTGCTGTGACCTTGGGAGAGTCGCTAATTGCTGAACCTTAGTTTTTTGTTAGAACGAGTGTCAAAGCGTAGAGCTGGATAGTGAGCAGTAAATGTTCCTGCAGCTCTCCAAAAGCAGAAGCCTAACAGCATTAAGAGTTTTCCTAATAATCTGTCCTGTTTGGTCACATGCCGCTGCAGTAGAGAAATTCCTTTGATTCAAGATTAGACTTAAGCATGTTTGGGTCATAGTGATCAGGGTTTGCACCTTAAGTCTTTTCTTCCTGGTGCTCCAGAGGATTAGCTGATTTGTTTGAGGTGGATTGTGCAGGGAATCCTTGCTTGACGTCGTGGTTCAGTCAATTCTCTCTAACTTCATGAAATCAGAATGTAATGAATTGGTCACATTCATTACCAATGAATGTGGGGAGAGATGGGTGAAGATGTGGGGAAATGAAAGTTGCAGGGCGGGAAAAATTAAAATTGATAGGGACAATCAGCAGCTGAGGGCAGACTAGTTTCTGTATGGAGCTGACCCTGCCCCAGGGCAGAAGGGAAGGTGAGCAGACCTCCGAGGTCCCTTCGAGCTCTGGCTCTGCACAGACACCATTCGGTCACTTCCTGTGTACTGATACTGAGCAGCTGTGGTGTCTGCTTTTCCTGTCAAACTCGTGTCCCTTGCTCCCCTCTGCTTGGAAAACCTTTTTGTAGCACCCCTCTGAGGGTTACTAATGCTCTTTGTTCTTCACAGGAATGCTGACAATGAGACCAGCTCCTCCACATCAACCAGCGATCAGAGCAGGCATCCTTTTGAGGTAAGTCCTCTTTATCTCTTCCAACACTTTCTGCCTTGACATTGAATTGAAGTATTTTTCCCCACTAGTACGTTGTTTAAATGTTCCCTGGATTATGACAAAATTTGGGGAAGGAGGTATTCATATCATCCACATGCTGCTCCTGAAATCTCTGCATGGCATACTTTTACTGCGTGTTTTTAATAGGACCATCACTTGTAGCTTATTCTTGTTGTGAGGGGGCTAAGCTGGGATTTAGTGAGCTGTCTGGGTGTGTTGCTATGCAGTAGCCTCAGCTTAAAAGGCAGCAGTTGCATGCAGCAGCTAAAGAAAAACCAGGGAAGCTGTAGTTATTCCCTAGCTTCGTATGTAGTTTCAGTCTGTGTCTGTTCCTCACTAAGCTGCTTCTGAGAGCGTGCTGATCACCTGTGCCAGCCAAGGCTTGTGAGTTGCTGCGGATCTGGAGAGACTAGTCTTTGTTGGAAGGCTGGTGAAATACCAGGCCTGAAAGCTAAGAGCTGTTTCTCTCCTTGTTACAATCTGTTCTCTCCCTCCCAGAACGTGGATCAGCACTTATTCACCTTGCCACAGGGCTATGGCCAATTTGCCTTTGGGATCTTTGATGACAGCTTTGAGTTTCCATTTGGGTCCAATGTGCAGTCGGAAGACAACAGGGACTCTGAGAACCGGAGGGAGCGAGAGCATCAGTCTCGGCATCGATACGGTGCAAGGCAGCCTCGAGCCCGTCTCGCCACACGCCGTGCCGCTGGCAGGCACGAGGGAGTTCCCACGCTAGAAGGGTGAGAACAACTGCCAGGTTCTTGTGGAGGAAGCCCTGTGATTTTTCACTGATGAGAGTTAGCTGAAAATCAGCCTGTACCTTTTTCTCATCGGTTTGAGTAGGGGTCTCCTAAAATTGTTCCTGAGCACAGCTGTCCAGTGTGACGCTTCCGCAGGTGCTCAGCTTTGCCCCCGGGAACTCACACTTCTGGATGGTCAGGCTGGGCCTGCAGCTGCTGGCAAGCTCTTGCCTTGACCTTTTAGTGGCCATTTCACCTGAGCACAGTGGCGTGGACTGCAGTGTGGCTGGGAGTTTTGACTGTTAAACCTGCAGTGAGAAAGCATTCCCTGGTCATCGCCAGGTATTACCAGAATGTTGTGCTTGAGTTGAGGGGAAACAAGAGAAAACACTGGACAAGATGACTAATGTTTCTCTAACTGCATCCTGGAGAGCCACTTGCCATCTTTGTCAGAAATTATCCCCTTACGAGTAAAATATTGACATTTCTTTTTATCAATGAATAATCAGTTCATAAAATGGAATTACAATTGCTACAGGATATTTTTCCTTTTCCCCCGATGATGCGATTGTATTTAGCGTATTTAGCCATTCCTTCCATGTCAGGCTTCTGGGCTGGGAGCTAGCAGACACTTAATTCTTAAATAATCCTGGTTTTCTTGTCTTTCAGAATTATCCAGCAACTGGTCAATGGAATTATTGCACCTACAACAATACCAAACCTAGGACTAGGTCCTTGGTGAGTTAGAAGGTGTACCGCTCTTTCTGACAGTGTTCTTGTTCATACTCCCAACCAAATTTAATTGTTGTCCTTATTCTTAAAGGGGAGTCTTGCATTCAAATCCAATGGACTATGCATGGGGTGCCAACGGCTTGGATGCAATTATTACACAGGTAAAATTTGCATTATAGTGGTGTCTCCTGTTCTCTTGTGCAGTGCTGTGAAACTGCCAGCAGCTGTTGTGATGCAGAGGGGCAAGCCACTGAAGGTGGAAAAATGGGAGACAAGGTCTGCGATGCAGGACTGAAGTGCCCTGGGTCGGTAAATGAACAGATTGTGTGTGCTGCTGAGCTCACATCTTCTTTCTGCCTTCTGTGGCCTATTGTTTTTTCAGTTACTAAATCAGTTTGAAAACACTGGACCGCCGCCAGCAGACAAAGAAAAGATCCAGGCCCTCCCCACCATACAGATCACACAGGAACACGTAGGTATGTATACCTCCTCCAGGGAATCGTTCACAAAGAGCTCTGTGAAAGTTCTGTTTAACGTTTTCTTGGGATTTTAATTTTGTCTGCTAGTACCTTCAAGGCCTAAAACATTTCAAAGTGGGAGAAAGCTGAAGTATTGCTCTGTTATACTCACATGAAAAAAAGAGCAGTGTAGACTGGATGGATTTGCCCTGGGGAGGCAAACTGTTCTGAAAAGTTCAGTGTGGATAGAGATGAAAAAGCAGAAGGGAAGGGAACAATGAAGCAAAGCCAGGGCAGTGGGAGGTGGAATGATGGCGATAGGAACTGCAAAGCAACAAGCTTTCCTCTCTGCAGGGATGAAACAGCAGTGGGGCAGAAGCCACAACGGCCAGTGGGGGAAGGGGAAAAGGTGATGGGATCCCAAGCTGGATGCTTTGAGTGTCGCTATCTCCTTTGTCGCTTAGCTGCGTTTTGCTTTCTCCTTATGATACAGAATCTGGGTTAGAGTGTCCCGTGTGTAAAGAAGACTATACGGTCGGTGAAAATGTCCGGCAGTTACCTTGCAATCACCTATTCCACAACAGCTGTATAGTCCCTTGGCTGGAACAGGTTAGTGCCGCCTGAGTGGGTGACTTGGGTTTTGTAGCACTTGGGTGTTTTTTCTGGTAGTACTGTTCTCCTCTGTAAATATTTTCATACCTCCATGATGAGGCCTAAGCATGAGCAGCCTTTGATCAGAGGAAGGAGTGTCATCCTAGCCTTTTCCTTGAGTGCTGCTCCTGTATCGTGTTTCTAATCCTGTTTCCCATATTTCTTGTTTTGTTTTTGTCTGCTCTCCAAAGCATGACACGTGTCCTGTGTGCCGGAAAAGCTTGAGTGGACAAAACACTGCCACAAACCCCCCAGGACTCACAGGGATGAACTTCTCATCATCCTCCTCCTCCTCTTCCTCCAGCTCACCAAGTAACGAAAACTCATCGAACAACTCATGAAAT
Organism: Phaethon aethereus; assembly: GCF_964289735.1. NCBI lineage: Eukaryota > Metazoa > Chordata > Aves > Phaethontiformes > Phaethontidae > Phaethon > Phaethon aethereus. The sequence goes on from NC_138602.1 coordinate 5,758,985, forward strand.
CTTAAGCCAACCCTCTGTCCCTGGGGCCCTGTCCATTGTCCTTCCTCCCTCCCCAGCCAACGTAAGCAACGAAAGGGGCTTCCAGAGCAGAGCGAGGGGAGGGTAGCAAGGGGGAAGCAGCACCCCCAGAATTCCCTTTTGAGTTCTGAAGACACGGAGACTCTGGGTCCTTCAGAGATGAGAAGCCTCGAGTTCTGTGACGGGGGGAAAGAGCTCTGTCTGTTAATAAAAACATCCATTTGCCCCGTGGACTTTTCACCATTGCAGTGAAAGGCTGCTGCGCTCCACAGGTGGGAAACCCGAGGTGCTGAGCTAGCGGTTGCAATTCTGAATGGTTGTTAGTATGGTTTTGAATTTGAGATTTCTTTCTTTATTTCTTTTGCTCCTCCTCCTCCCCTTGGATTCTATCTCTTCTGCTTTGGAGATTGAAGTCTTTAAAATGAAAGCGTAATGATACTGCCTCCCTCCCAGGATCTCCAGCTGGAGAGGGCCGATAGTTGTCACTGAAAAAAACGAACTCTTGAAATAGATCCCATTATCCTTCCTTTCCCCACCTCAAGTCCCATTTATTTTTCTTTATAACCCCACCCATCTGATACTCAACACTGAAAGGGTTTTTATAATTTTAAATTATTACTGCTGTTAAATAAATGGACGTTTCAGCTCAACAAGACGTTATGCATGATTTGGGGAAAACTACAGGGTAAGCTCTCTGGAGACTGCTGTGCTGAGCCGTCCCATTCACCCCAGGGCAGGCTGGGCTTGTCCGAGCCCTCCTGCCTGCCGAGCGCAGGCATGCTGTGAGCTCCGGGCACCAGACTCCGTCATGACCAGCACCCGTACGCGCGTTGCCAGCCTGCGGATTGTTGAGCGGTTGGCTGCAGGATTGCAACTGAAAGCATCCTTGCCTGGTCTTTTGTATTTTTTACACCTTCTCCCTGTTGCAGTCCTGCCCTTCTCTCAGCCTGAGTGGACTCTTCCTCTGTGTCGACATCAGGACTGGGTGTGCATCAGAGCAAGGACCAGCCAAATATGATTGTGATCAAATAATATAGAGAAAAAACTACATTTTGGAGAAAAATGTATTTCAAAGCTACTTAAAATACAGCTGATTAAAAAAGGAGAGAGACAAATATCCAGGTGTGTTTGTGACTCAGTTTCTGTGACAGAGATGGAGGTTGGAGAATGAAAAGAATGTGACCAGAGCAGGCACTGTCCTCCCTGCTGCCTGTGTCCATGCTCCAGGCCGGGAGGTGGGAGAGGGACAAAAACCCGGGTTCACTTGGCACCCGCGCTGAGGGCCTTTGGTTTAGTTCTGGTCACGCTGGGTCTCCAGCGCAGCCCCACCGGCTCCGAGAGAGCCCCTGGTCAGGAGCGCGGGGCAGGGCCGCGTGCTGGGGTAGGCGATGCGCTCGGAGGGTGCGTGGGGAGAGCTGCGGGAGGTTTCTGCTCTGCTTGGGGCTTTTGCCGCACAGCCCAGCGCGGAGCGGGCGGGAGGAGCAAGGCGGTGGCCCGCGTGGCGTGGGACAAACGTCGAGTGCTGTCGCTTCCTGTTGCGGGGACTTTGGGCAGTTGGTGGGTCTCCCTGACGCGCTCACTGGCCCCTTGTGACGGCGCTGCGTGCCCCAGACCGCGCGCCGGGACCTCGCCAGGACAGGCACTGCAGGAGTAGGTGGGGAACCCGCCCCTGTGGGGCTGCCAGGTGGGATGGATGGAGGGTTCGGGGGCTTGGGAGGCTCCCTGCGTCTTCTCCAGCTTCGGGGGCCCTGTGTGCGGGCTGGGGAGGCGGCGGAAGGTGCTGGCCTCCCCGGGCGGCGAGGTCCTGCCACCAGCAGAGCTTCAGTGCCGCTTTCGAAGCAGCCTTACCTGAGGACATGGTCCTTCCTCCCGAGAGCTTTCCAAGAAGGGATGTGCCTCCCGTAGGAGGGGGAAGGCGAGCAACTTGTTTGGCGTTTCTTGAGCCATTTTGGAATAAAGGAAGAGAAGGTTCATCGGACAAAACGTCCCCGGCGTGGATGACAAGCAGCCTTTGCCAAGCCTGCCGGGGCCATGCGGCTGGCGCTGAGCAACTCGCCTGGAATGTTTTTCCTCCTTGGCTTTGCCAGCGCAGCCAGGGCAGCCCAGCGGCGCCTTTCATCTCGGCGGGCGGATGCCTGCAGGACGAGGGTTTATCTCAGGACTGGTATATCAGGGTTAATAGCTCATCCTCCGCCGGAGGTTGAGCCAGAAGCTTCTGCCACCGGGATCCTGGGCTTGGGAGGCGGGTGGCCGCAGCGAGGTCCCCGGCCGAGCTGTGCGTGCCCGTCGGCTGGGCCAGCACGGAGAGAAGGCTTCGCTGTTCAGTCAGCGAAACGCGGCCTGGGAAACCCGGAAAAACCTTCTCCTGCTGCGTTTCAGCTGCTGGCTGCGGCGCGGGGCTCCCGGCCCCCCCAGAGTTTGGGGGATGATTTCTCACGTGTCGGCGGCTCTCAGGGTGGGTTTTGAGTGGGTGAAGCAAAGGCTGCGGGGGGTGCATGGCGGCTGCTCCCTGCCTGGCGGGGTCTCATGGCCGGGGCTGGGGCCGGTGCCCACTGCGGACACCATACAGTTAACGTGGTGGCTGTTCCCTCTCACAGACTCGTTTGGAGCTGGTCGGGTAAGAAATGGAACAAGTTTGGTGGTTTTTGCTGGGGCCATCGCTCACGTCTGACGTGACAAAGTGACCAGGCTGCGCTGCCTCACCGCGGCGGGTGGCGCAGGAACGTGCCTGGCCGGGAGGCCGAGGCGCAGGTGCTATTTCTGGCCGCACTCCCCTCCGGGCGAGGGGCCTGTCCTCGCCACCAGCCGCCTTCCCGGCTCCATCTCTGCTGGGGACGAAGGAGCGGAGCGGGGCTGAGGAGGGGCAGGACCGGCCGGGAGGTACTGGCTGCAGCCTGGGGAGGTGGGGGCCGGCTGCCCCGCTGCGCCTCGCGCCTCGGTCCGGGGCGTGGATCGGGCACCACCTGCATCAGTGGGAGGCTGTGGCCCGGGGGCTCCCACTGGGGACGGGGGCCCCAGAGCAGGTCGGGTCCCTTCTGCTCATGACGTCCTGGTTTAGGGTCTGCACGTGGTGGGGGAGCCGCATGCCGGCAGCCCCCAGGCCGGGGCTGTGTCTCCCCAAGGTCTGGGCTGGTTCCTGTGGTGCTGCCCGGCAGCCCGTCCCGCAGGGCCCACTGCAAGCCACAGCAGACGCTCCGCTGCAACCGGGCTCTCGCTCTGGCACCAGAGACCCACTCGACCCCTCGCCCTTTCGGGTCTCCACGGCCACATCCCCTGCGCGGAGCCGGGCACTTCCCGGGGGATGCTCCTCCCTGGAGCTGCACCACGTTGGCTGCGGGTCACGTGCGTGCGCTTTGGTCCGGCGCTAGCGCGGGGTCCGGACTCTCCCCCACCGGCAGCTGCTCTTCCCTGCTCCCTCCCTTGTGCCGCTGAACAGCCATTGCTGCTTTTTCCTGCGCGTAGAGGTTTGGGTTGGGTGTGTCCCGCCCGCACGCGCAGGTGAGGGTCGATGAGCTGGATGCAGTGGGGGACCAGCCGGGCTCCCCACCGGCAGCAGCAGGGAAGATGCTGCTGGCTGCAGCCGCAACCCCAGGGCAGCCAAGCCCACCGTCCAAGCTCCAAGACTCGTTCTCCTTTCTGTACCATGAACACAGCTTTAATTGCCACGGGTGCTTGGACACAAGACGAGTACAACCCGCCGGTACGTCCCAGCCCCGCAGCCTCTGTCCCAGCCCCTGCAGAGATGCCACTAGCAGAGTGATGGCCGCCTGGTCCAGGCTGTGTGGGTGGGGGCGTGACGTCGGCAGCCCCGGCACGCGGTGGCCGCGCTCCCCTGGCTGCGCCGCGCTGGCTCTGCCTGGGCGGGACGGTGGGGAGAGCTGCGTCCCTGCGTAGCCGCAGGCTGAGTCTGGAGCATCTGCCTTCCACATCCATCCTTCGCCGTGCATTTAAAAATAAAACAATAAATAGCAAAAAAATAGATATGTACATAAATAAAATAACCTTTTTTCCAATTTTTTTTCCTACAGGATGGTCCAGAGCCGCCCACAGGGCTCAGCTGACGAGCATGGGGAGGAAGTGGGTGGAGAGGTGCTGCCGGCGTGTCTTGCCCCCTCGCTGTGGCCTGCCCTTGCTATTGAGCGAGAGGAACATGGGGCGGCCCCGGTGCCGCCAGCGCAGCGACGCGTAGGTGTTGTAGCCATTCTCCTCGATGCGCTCCGTGAACTTGCAGTTGGGGTTGAACTCCTTCTGGCAGGAGAGGGAAGGGGGTGAGGGGCGGCTGCGCTCGGCCAGAGCCCGTCGTCGCCCTGCTCCGGTCGGGTTGGACCCTGAGAGTGGGGCAGGGCAAGACCCCTGCTCCTCCCCGGTCCCCAGAGGGCAGAGGGGCTCTGTGGGTGCACTCCCCTGCTGGGGAGCAGATCAGGGCGTGGGAAACCAGGAGCCCGCTCCTGGGCACTGGTCCCAGCGGATTTGGGACCCCCCGTTCCAGCTCTGCCCTGCGCCTCCGACCCCGGTCCAGTCCCTCCCGGGAGGCAGCGTCCGACCTACCGACCCGTAGAGCCTCCCCTGCTTGTTCATGGCCAGGTAGAAGCCAGTGTGCACTGCCCGGATGGCCACGACGCCGACACGCACCGAGCGGATCTCGACGATGCCTGCGGGACAGGGAAGTGCGGTAGTGAGCCGGGGCAGGACGGGCGACCTCCCCGAGGGGCCCTGCCCCAACATCAGATCTGTGGCCACAAAGTGTCCCCCCAGAGGGATGGGGCTGCTGACTCTTGCCCTGCACCGGAGCAGCCAGAGGGACAGCGGGAACGAGGGCTGCAGCCTGAGCCAGGAGTGGGAAGGGGAACCTCTGATTCAGGGGGGATTTGATCTTTACTCCTCTCCTCCCCAAGCCCAGCCGCTTCTCAGGAGCAGGCTGCATGGGAATGGTGCCAAGCACAACCTCTGCTTGCCTGGAACAACCTGTCAGCCTCTGCCCAGTGCCAACCTCGCATATATCCTACCCTCAATGGAGCTCTGCCCGTGCATCTGTCCCAAATGCGCCTGCGGTGCCCTGGGCACCTGACCCGCCTCTCACAGTGCCCGGCCCCCCCCGTGCTCCGGGCACCAAGGCTGGCGCGGCCCTCGAGGGGCAAAGTGTGCATGGGGGTGGCAGTGACGGCACACAGCTGCGTTACGGTGGACAGAGGCACCCGGGCAGAGGGCTGTGGGGGCAAAAATGTGGCCAGGACAGTGCTGGCCACAGATGCCAGTGCCGATCGCCCAGCTGGCACAAGCGTGGACACGTGGCCCTGTGCTGGGGACCACGGGTGGGAGGGATGCGGCAGTGCTGTAGGATGTGGGGACGAGCCCGGGAGGCAGCTGCAGCCGGGCTGTGAAGCCACAGCAGGGCACGGCTGTGGCTGGGCCGGAGTGCGTGTGCCCGGCCGCCAAGCTCCCGGCACAGCCGCTAATGGGAAAGGCATGCGGTCGGACCAGCGGTTCTGACAGGGGAAACACCCAGAGCATCGTCAGGGCCTCTGGATTCCTGCGCTGCCTCGCACCCACCAGCATTCAACCAGCCCGGAGCGCTGCTGCCAGCCCTGCCAGCCGCCGGGCTCATGGTGCTGCGGGAAGGGGAGAAGGAGCCTCCAGTGGGCAGAGATGCAGGCAGGGCAGTGGGCAGGGTATGAGCCACAGCAGGAGCTGCCCATGGGCACTGCTGCCTGGGCCTGCCCTGGCCAGACAGAGCAGGAGGATGCAGGAAGGTTTTGGCTGGCGGCAGCACGTGCAGTGGGCAGGGGCCTTCACCAGGCATTGACCCCCCAGCATCGCCAGCATTGCCTGGGCATCGCCTCCCTGGGGCACTGGTGCCCTCACGGGGAGTGGACGGGATGGATATGGCACCGGGGCAGCGTGAGGGCTCCTGACAGTTTGGCTCCTTACAGGCAATGTGCAAGAGGGGATTTTCAGCCCAGCTGCCTCTGCAGCCGCCAGCACCCTGCCCCGGCACTTCCTGGGACCCACAGGGCCCAGCCCAGTGAAGCTGTTGACAAGCAGCAGCCGTGGGGAAGGGTTGAGCAAATGCCTGCGAATCCATCCTACTTGATCACCGTCTGGAGCTGCTGCTATTTATAACAAAGGACTTCTGCTTTTCTAAAAATACCTCCCCATTGCTGCTCCTGGTGCCCCAGCTGGCTCTGCTGTGCTTCACTCACAGGTACCTGGCCAGTGCCTGGCTCTGCGCAGGGGGGACAGGTCCCTGCAGGCGTGGCGCAGCAGCCCAGGGCCATGCAGCAGCCTGGAGGCAGCTCCCAGTGCTCCCAGTCTTGCGCCCTCAGCCCCAGGGGGGTCCCAGGGATGCTGGGGCAGATGTGGGTCTTGAGGCAGGGAAGGTCCTGGCAGAGCCTCTGCCACCCTGCACCGTGCTGCAGCAGCTGCGAGGGCTGAAGAGCAGAGCCGGAGCCCAGCCAAGTGTGGGTTATCTGCCGTGCCGATAACCAGAGCAAGCCCCACGCGACAGCCTGGAGCCGCTCCACCTGCCAGGCCCCATTGCCACATGGCCAAGGGAACGTGTTGGGGCGCTTCGTGCTGGCAGCGTGCCCGGTCGGGACTCCCGACAGCCTCTGACACCATGAGAGGGTTCCCTAGGCTGGGCTCCCTCATCCTGCAGCTGGCCAGGTGATGTCCTCCTGCACTGGCCGGTAGACTGGGCAATCCTGGCTACCGCCGGGACACAGGCTGCATATGCTGCTCCTGTCTGCAGCATCCTTCCTGCCCCAAGCCCTGACACCCTGCCAGGGCTCCCCGAAGATGCTCGGGCATCCCCCCGTTCCCAAGGCCCCCAGCATTCCCACTCCGCCTGCCTGGCAGCCCCTCCCTGTCCCAGGGGCAGGGACCCTGTGGCCAGAATGGGCTGATACCCCGGGTGCTGACACTGGGCTTGCAGCCCTGGCTCTTGCTGCAGCCGTACAGTGGGTCCCACACCCCCTCGGGGCCCACAGTGCTGTCACCTGGAGGGGCCCGGGTGAGGGAGAGGCAACTGCGGAGCTGAGGTAGGACGCCGGTGCCGGGAGCAGCCCCTCTGCTGGTGTGAGGACCCCAGTGCCGGCCTCCGCAGCCGCCTCTTCCCATTGCCACACGCAGCCGCTCCCGAGTGCTGCAGGGTGGAGCAGACGCAGCCCCAGCCCCAGGGGAAGGCCTAATCCTGCTTGCTTGTTCCCAAGCTCAGATCGCAGCACAGCCTGGACAGCGCCGGCATCCCGCGGCATTCACCCTCTCCATCCCCCCCAGGATGCGCTGCCTGGTCCTGTGAGCCCCCCCGGGCCCCTCAGCAGGACCAGCCCATGGGGAGGCTGCAGCAAGTGACCCCATGGCACGGCTGGGCACCGTGCTCCACGTGGCTGCGGGCTGCACCCCTCCAGGGGCTGCCGGCGCTGCCCACCTGGGTCCCCGTGTGACGGGTGTCCCTGCGCCCATGCCCTGGGACTGTCTTGAGCCCCGACCCGCTCTGCAGGCAGCGGATGCTCTGCAGTCTCCTCCGATGGGGCTGCTCCACCCTCCCACACCAGCCTCACGGATGCTCAGTTCTGAGACCAGCATCGCCCCGGAGCTTCCTCCGTCCCTCCTCCTCCGCAGCCTTTATCCTCCCCAGTGTGTTCACAGGGAACGACCATAGCCCCCGCCAGTCAGTGCCAGATGAGAATACCCCCAGACGCAGGGCAGGGGAGGCACCCCCCGCCTGTGCTGGCAGGACGGGATGGGACGAGGGACCCCCAGGTCACCCCCGCGCGGGGCAGAGCCGGCAAAGCGACGCCCGGTCCCCGGCCCGGAGCACGCCGGTGTCCCCGCACCTCTCCTGGCCCCCGCAGTGCGGCGGGCAGCCGAACCTCGGGTCAGGGGCTCCCGGGGCGAGAGCAGCAGGAGCCGTTCGTGCTGGGGCGAAGCTGCGAGCCCGGGCCCGCCGTCTGCGGGGCAGCGGGACTGCGCGGTTCTGCGGGCTCGCACGGCCGGAGGAGACGCTTCGGCAGAGTTTTTTGGCTGACAGAAGGAGCTGCGGGCGCTCCCCGGGGTCGGGCACCGCGGGATCTCGGCGTCCAGCCTTTGCCCCGCCGCGGCCGCCCCCCCGCCGGCCGTGCCCTCTGCCCCGTGCGCGGCCCCGGCAGCTCCCACCGCAGCCTCGGCGCCCCGGCTCTCCCCGGGCCCGGCTCTCCCCGGCCCCAGCCCCACTCACTGCCCGGCCGCTCCCTCCAGCGTGTCCCCTCCACGCCGCCGCCGCCGTCGATGCGCAGGAAGAAGCGAGTGGCGGAGAAGAGCCGCCGCCAGCGCACGTCGCCTTCCAGGTGGCCGTAGCTGCGGGGGGGCCGCCGGCCGCCCCAGGCGGCGTTGCCCGCCCCCGGCCCCGGCCCCGCGAGCACGGCAAGCGCCCCGGCGAGGCAGGCGGCGAGGGCGGCGGGGCCCCCGCGCCTCATGGCGGCGGGCGGCGGGCGGGCGGCGGGGCGCGGCGGGGCGGCGGGCGACGGGCCATGGCCGCGGCGGCGGCGACCGGCCCCGACGGCGCGGGCGGCCCGAGCGCGGGGCGAGCCGGCGGGCGGGGCGGGGGCCGCGGCGGCCAATGGGCGGGGCGGGGCGGGGCGGAGGGGCGGGGCCTCCCATTCATAAATCGGCGCCCCGACGGCTGCCCCGCATCCTCGTCCCCGGTCGCTCGCCTGCGATTGCAGGGCACCCGGCTGGGAGAACCGCACACCCCGGGTCCCGGCTCCAGCGACGGGTGGCTAAGGGACGGGGCCCCTCGGGCAGGGTGCAGGGAGAGGCGGGGGATATCGGGGCGGCCGCAGGGCTACGGTGGACCCAGGGCGTCGTGTCCGTCTGCCGCCCGGCCCGAGGCGCGCTGGGATCGGGGCTGGGCGGGGCAGCGCCGTGACCCCCGGGCTCCGCTGCCGTGCCGTGCCGTGCCGTCCCGTCCCGTCGGGGCCGCCGCGGCCGCCAGGGGGCGCGGGGGGGCCCGCCCGCGCTGCATCATGGGAGTTGTAGTCCGGCGCGGCGGAGCCCCCGCTCCCGGCGTGCATTGCGCGGCGCCTGCGCAGTGGGGGAGCGCGGCGCGGCATGGCGGCCTAGCGCGGGGAATGGCGCTGCTGCGGCTGCGGGCGGCGCTGCTGGGCCCGGCCCGGCTGCGGGGCGCCGGTGAGGGGCCGGGGGCGGGCGGCTTGGGTGCGGAGGGGGTCTGGGCGAGCGGAGAGGGGTCCCTGCGGTCTTGTCCCGCAGCCCCCGGGACGGAGCTGTGGAGTCCCGGAGGCCTGACCCTGACCATGGGGCCGGAGCTGGGGCTATGGGCTCCCTGTGGTCCTGAGCATCCCCGCAGGAGAGGGTTGGGGGCGGTGGGGGTCCCTGGCGTCCCGAACCCTCCAGTGGGACAGACCTGGGGGCTATGAAGGTCTTCTTGCGTCATGAGCCCCCCCGCCCGGGATAGAGAAGGGGTCTGTGGGTGTCCTGGGGCATTGACATTCTCTAAGGATGGAATTGGGCATCTCTGGGGTCTTGTCCTCCTGTGGGATAGAGTCTGCTTGTTCTGGGGGTTCTGGGGTCTGGTCACCCCATGCAGTAATGCTGAGATTCATGGTGTCCCTGGAGTTGTGTTCCTTCCAAGACGAGGGCTGCTTCCCCACCCTTCTCTGGCTGCTGCAGAGTTGCTGGGACCTGCAAGCAGAGCTGAGAAACACTGCTTGCCCTCTCTTCTCTGTGCCCTCCCTTCTCTGTGCCCTCCCTGCCCCCCAGCTGTGGCATGGGGCAGTGAGTGGTGTAAGGGATGAAGCCTCTTCTGACCTCCTGGTCTGTGTGTCTTCCTGCTGCAGGGATCCCATGGAGTGTTCTCAGGAACTACTCCTCCCCCAGCGCCAAGGAGAAAGCAGGGAGAAATGCCATCTGTGAGAGGATGGAGCTGCTGGAAGGTGAGTCAGGGAGGACTGGGAGACCTGCAGGGGTTTCCGTTGTTCAGTGTCCTGTGGGGTTTTCTAGGAGTCTTCCCATTCTGTGTAGCCATAAAGAGGGTATTTGGGACTGGAAGTACATGTAGCCTGGACAGGGACATGGGGCTTCCTGTGGACTTGCCGGCCTCCCTGGACAAGTTCTCTCCTGTCCCAAGAACCTGGAGGCCCACTCTACCCACAGGGAGTGTTGAGTTGCTGTAAAACACGGGGTGGTCCTAGGAAATGGTAAAAGAGTCCCTCCAGGGCGTGCGAGGGCCCTACAGAATGACCTGGAACATGCTCTGGCTTGGGACTCTCTGCCTGGGTGAGCTGAGGGCGTGAGGTCCCTGGAGAGACCAGTGAAGTGACCAGGCAGCAGCTTAGGCAAGCATGAGCTGGTGTTTTTTCCCTTGCAGTGACATTGATTGGTTCCCCGGGATGCAGGGGTAGGACACAGCATATGGGTGGATCTCAGAAAGACAGTGGTCAAAGCAGCTGATTGCCGGGAGGAGGGCTGGCCAAGGAGGGAAGAAGTCCCTGTGTAGACTGTCTTTTCCTCAGCATGTTCCTGGGTGCTCCCAGAGGCAAGGCCCTGGGGTAGGACACAACCTTCTGCCGTGCCTTGCATCCTTTCACCTCTCCCTGCCTGTGTGTTTCCCGGCAGTGCTGAAAGCTCGAGTGAAGCAGCTCCAAGCCAGTAATGTCCCGGAGGTGATGGTCAACAAAGCAGAGCTGGCCCCACTGGGGAATGACAGGTACCAGGACCCACTGCGGAAAGTGGTGGCTGCCGGCCCTGTGGAGGAGCAACCCACTCCCAGGGGAATGGATGAGAGTCCAGCCTGGCCTAGAAGCTGGGCTGAGAAGTTGAAGAGGGAGATGTACATCCGGCAGCTGAAGGTGGAGCGGAATTTATCCATCGCTGCCTCCCAGCTGCCTCTGGAGCGGAAGGCCAAGGCCAAAGCTGAGCGGAAGGCCAAGGCCAAGGCCAAAGCTGAGCGGAAGGCCAAGGCCAAGGCCAAGGCCAAAGCTGAGCGCAAGGCCAAGGCCAAGGCCAAGGCCGAGCGGAAGGCCAAGGCCAAGGCCGAGCGCGAGGCCAAGGCCAAGGCCGAGCGCGAGGCCAAGGCCAAAGCTGAGCGGAAGGCCAAGGCCAAGGCCGAGCGCGAGGCCAAGGCCAAGGCCGAGCGCGAGGCCAAGGCCAAAGCTGAGCGGAAGGCCAAGGCCAAGGCCGAGCGCGAGGCCAAGGCCGAGCACGAGGCCAAGGCCAAAGCTGAGCGGAAGGCCAAGGCCAAGGCCGGGCGCGAGGCGAAGGCCAAAGCGGAGGCCAAAGCGGAGGGCGAGGCGAAGGCCAAAGCGGAGGGCGAGGCGAAGGCCAAAGCGGAGGGCAAGGCGAAGGCCAAAGCAGAGCGGAAGGCGAAGGCCAAAGCGGAGGGCGAGGCGAAGGCCAAAGCAGAGCGGAAGGCGAAGGCCAAAGCAGAGCGGAAGGCGAAGGCCAAAGCTGAGGGCAAGAAGAGCCTGAAGAGCCCAAAGGCTAATGGGGCTGCTGCCTGGAGCCGGAGCCATGCTGGCTCCTGCAGGGTCTATGCCCATGGCAAGCCCAGGGTGGCAGCAGTGAAGAAGAGTGTAAAGGTGCAGAAGCCTCAGAGGGTGCTGGAGAACAAGGACAGCAGCCAATACAGGATTCTGCAGCAGACCATCCAGTCCAATCTCGAATGCTTCCTCTTCCTGCAGCAGCCAGAGGAGGCTGAGAGGTTCCTTCTCTCGTACCACAGCTCCCCTGCAAAGAGAAGGCATTTGAATGTCGATGCATACAACATTGTGATGCGCAGCTGGGCAAGAAAGGTACCAAGCTACGGGCTGCTGCCCTGGCCTGGGTGTCAGGTTTTCTGGGTGGCTGAGAGGGAGAGGGCAGCTGGCTCAGGAGGAAGAGACCCATGCTTGTAGAAGCAGTGGTCATGGTTTTATCTGTGTTTGTCACGTCCGCCTTCAGCAAGTGTTCAAGGAGGGCTTGGCTTCAGCTGGGAGGGATGGAGCTGACAGGAGGCTGCTGGTTCCTGTGAGGTGGCTTTGGGGGGAAGAAGGGGATGGGGCAGGGTAGATGTGGCTGAAGTTGAACAAGAGCAGAGAGACATGAAGCTGTGATTTGCGGCTGCTGGTGTTTGTGCCCACAGCCCTCTTCCCTTCTCATCTGCAGGGATGCTTGCGGCGCATCAACCGGCTATTTTCCATGCTGGAGTCTGTCGGCCTCCGGCCCAGCCTGGACTCCTATGCGGCAGCACTGGAGTGCATGGGCCGGAACCAGTTGTCTGCCAAAGATGTCCAGAGGTAATGCATTTCACCTGCCTCAGGGTGCCGCCGAGCCCCAGGGCAGCATTTCCAGAGGCTGCCACTGCACTGCGAGAACAGGGAGCTCGCTCTGGGGACGAGATGCACTGGCCCAGGGTCAGGAAGACCTACCCCTGCTGCATGCACATCTGGATGCTCTGACCCATTTGCTGTGGCCAGATTTAGGGGTGGGCAGAGCTCCCAAAGTGAGCCCTCCTTGCTACCCCCAGGTGCTAGGGAGTTTGTCTGAGATCTTGCAATCTCAGGTGCTAGGGAAGGGAGATGTAGTAGGTAAGAACAACCTTGCTTCTGGTCAGAGCTGCATCTGCTCCCTCCAGAGCTCACAGAGCAGCTCTCTGGGCTGGGAGCAGCCTTTCTTCAGTCAAGTACTCCTTGGTTCTGTACCCATCCTGGGCATCTCGCTCCCACTGACCCCTCCATCACCGCCCCGTAGGAATGGCTCTTCCATTTGTTTTACAGCGCCTCCATGGAGTTTGCCCTTCCTGGTAGGCTCAGCCAAAGAGCTGGTTTTTGCAGAGTGCCAGCTCTCTGAGGGAGTGTGATCAGGAGGTTCAGATTAATTTCGTGGCACATAATGGGCAGGATAAGTGTCAGTCCTAAAGTGAAGAGCTGAAGGAGCCCTGTGAAATCCCAACAGACTGGATCTAGGGGCAGTGCTTTGGTCTGGTAGCACAGCCAGCTGCCCTGCCAGAGGATGGAGAAAGCTTTCTGGTCATCTGCTAACACTGTACAAACACCCTTGGGTGGTTCACGGATTTATCACTGGCCTCATGTGTCCCTTGGCTGGCTAACAAGTTCTAGATGCCTCTGAGTGAATGTCTTTCCAGTCGGCTGATTTAGAAGTGACTGCCATTGACTTTCCTGCCAGGGTGTGTGGGTGTTGCATCAATACAGCAGTACACCTGTAGGGCTGTCTACAGGCAGATGTTTATAGCACACCTGCATGGGTTCGTCAAACCCAAGCCTTGCCAGGGAGTGTGTGTTTCCCCACAACTGTTTCTGTTTGCTGGCACTGTGTGTGTGGGTATGAGCTCTCATTTCCCTTCCTCTCCTAAACGTGCTCTCCCAGTTGGACACAGCAGCAGCATGGCCTGGAGCGCTGAGCCTGTGCTGGGAGCGTGCGAGGTGGGGGTTGTTTCTCTGTCTGCTCTCAGACTGCAGGGTCTCTTCGAGAGTGTAAGGTGGGAGTTGCTTGTTTTAACTGGGCTGCTGTGGGGTAGTTTTCAGGAAGAGTGGCTCTGTGGAGATGTAGAATTGTTCCTCTGAAGCTCCTGCCTGCTCCCAAATGTACTGAAATGCAGCTGGGGTGCACGCAGCAGCAGGATTCACAGCATGTTGTGGTTCTGGCTCAGGGTGCTGTTTGTCACATCTTGGGCTATTAATACTTTCCCAAAGCTGCCAGGGACTCCCTCCTGCCCCTTTTGCTTTCTGTGGCTGATGGGGTCCTGGGCTGGGGCTTGGCTGGTGCCGTTGTCAGCCGGGTCTGCCTGTCCAGTGTCACCTGGTGCAGGCTGGGCCAGTTGGCAGGTGGGGCTCTGGGCTCTGCTGTGCCCCGGATCCCAGCTCCAGACCGGCACAGCCAGGAGGATGTGGTCCTGCAGCATCCTTTGTGGAGCTGGGGAGTGGGAGATCTTGGTGTGCATGCAAGGGGTTCTGGTCCCTGGCAGCGATGGGTGCTGCAGGGAAGAGAGCTTCCTTGCAGGTCCTGCGGCCACTGCGGGCGCTCAGGCTGTTCCTGCCACAGCTGTGCGAGCTGTGGTCCCGTGCCCTGGCTCCTGGGCTTGGTGCATGAACCACAGTCCCCTGCCCCTTTGCCCAAGCTGTGACCAGCCCCATGGTTTCCCTTCTGGTGGCTTGGGCTGGAGAGGAGAGCAGGATTATTTGAGGGTGAAGGAGTCTGCATCTTTTTCCTCAGTCTCACAATGGCAGCAGAGCTCAGCCTCCTCACTGAGCATGAAGGTGAAAGCTGTCTGCTGAGCAGAGGTGAGGGCTGGAGGGGTGGATAATTGATCGCTGTAACCTGAGGCGGGTGATCTTGTCAGGGACAGGCTGTGCTCTGGAGGCAGCTCCTACCCCAGCAGCTCCTGCAGCCCTGAGAGCTGGCTCCTGGCTGTGTGCAGAGGGCAGGGAGAGCTCCCGTGTTCCCACGGAACAGTACCCTGCTGCCAGGCTGCCTGAGATTCATCCTCTTGGAAGACTGAGGCATCTGCCTTCTGTGAGTTTCCTGGTTGTGCCCATTTCTGCACCGGTCTTCCCCTGTCCGGGGCTGGGCAGACATCGGCTCAGTCAGGCACAAGTTGCTGCAAGGCTTTTGGTGGTTGCTGCATGAAGCATGGCTTTGAGGAGCGTGCAGGAGAAGGGAAGAGGCATCCTAGGGCAAGTGCATGGGGCACATCCCACTCCCCAGGGCTGTCAGGGCCTTCCAATGAGCATGAGAGGTTACACCCTTCTGCAGCTGCCCTGGCATGAAGGGTGGCACAAAGGAAAGCTGCTGGGAACCACCTGGCATGGGGAAGTTCCACCAGCCCTGCTGGAGCAGCCTGGAACTGTGTATCAGTCTCCTGCCCTGTGCTCAGAGCTTATTCTTGGTGGGTGCCAGTGCCCAAGCTCTGCTTTGGGAGAGGGTTTTGCTTTTGTGGCTGGCAGGGGTGGCTCTTTGTCCTGTGGTGTGTCTCACATGGGTCTGGGTGATGCTGCTCAGGGCACAAGTGAGGAAGGAAAAGCCTGATGCAGTCAAGACTCTTGGATCCTCAAAAGGTGTCACCCCCAGTCTGTCTCCTCCATGCTTAGTCTTCTGTTTAAAAACTTCATTCCCTGCCTCCTTATGTGCTAATTTCTGTCCAACATGCACAGTCCCCTGTGAAAGATTAAGCCTATCCTATCTGCCCTTCCTCAGATGTCTGCAGCAGCTGAAGAATGATGGCTTCCATGTGGATGAGCTCTTCCAAAAGTGCCTGTTTGAGGAAGATGAGAAGGAGAAGGTGCTGAGGGCCATCAGGATTGTCCAGCCTGACTACCAGCTACCCCCTCCACCCAACCCCCAGACCTGCAAATCTTCTCTGCTCCCGGACTTCTACTCCAAAGTAAGCCATAGAGCTCAGGGATGTCTCTGCGGCTTGGAGATGTGTTGGAGCTGGCCAGATGGTGTTCACAGGTGTCCTCAGGTCCAGCCCAAGACTGCTGTATGGGAAGAACTTTGTACCTTGATCTCTACGCAACAGCCCACGTAACTCATCAAGCAGCTCCATGTTCCAAGGAAGCGAATATCCTTACCAACAGCCTTGCAGAGGAACGGAGAAGCAGAGGGCTGGCAGGGGGGCTGGAGATGACCTTCATACACTGGAGGGGGTGCTTGGGGGGATGCTTGACCATGACACAGGAACAGAGCGGCCTCTGGAGAGGCCTGTTACTCCGCACTCCCTGGGGCTTGCTGGCCAGAGACTTCAGACGTCTGGACTCAGAGGTCCCAGAAAGTTGCTTTCAGCAGGGACTCGTGCCACATGCCTCTTGCAAGGAAGCTGGGAGAACGAGCACATCTCTTCCTCTGGCTTTTGGCACTTATTATCTCACTCTTCTTGCAGGAGAAGATGGTGTCATACCCCAAGCTGGATTTCTCTGTGCAGGAGTTGCAGGAGCTCTTCCAGCAGCAGCTGGAGATGGAGCTGAACAACACCGTAACCATCAAGTCAGTGGAGTCAACCAAACCTCTGACACCGCAAGCCATTAAAGCGGTAAAGCTCAGGGAGTCTGAGGACTGCATGTCTGGAGGGGAGGGGGCAGTTCAACCCTTGGGACCTGTGGGAGAGATGCAGAGGTTGGTGGCCTAAAGAGGGGGGCAGCTCCCTGGTGACATGCTTACTACAGCATTACTGTCTTGCTTCCATTTCTGTGTAGCGCAATCTGCTGGCCACCCTTCGTTCCCAGTGGCACAGCTCTATCCTCCAGGCCCTGCAGAAGTCGAAGCGCAGCATGTCCAGTCTCAAGATGGCATCAGGGTCCAACATTCTCTACCCCTACCTGTACCTGCTGCCGGATGAGGAGTACGTGGGCATCATGCTGCAGGTAGGGCCCTGCCCTCACAGTGCCACAGGAACAGGGCCACCTGGATAGCTGTAGGGCTGCCACAAAGTGCTGATGTCCTGCTCAGGCCAGCAGAATCAGAACATGAGCCTCAAAGTTTGCCCAAGGTATTAGGTGCAGGCTCTGTCTGCTTCTTGTGCTGAGCAGTCAGAGAAGCCCCTGCTCTGTCTTGGCCATGCTTCCTTCCTCATCATCTGCTCAGCATCACAGGAATCAGCATCTTTCTATGCTCCCCACACAGGGGCTTTAACTCCTGCTTTGTCTTTCTGTTCCTCCTTCCTTAAGACCCTCTTTGCCTTCCCCTTTCTCAGATACTCAACACCCTCTCTCCGCAAGGAGAATCCGTGGCTGTCTTGGCCAGGGAGCTGGGCTCCAAAGTCTACAACAGATATATCACCCAGAGGAAGCTGTGCAGCCGCCAGCTGGAGAAGGTGCAGGAGGTCTATGAGGACTACATCCACCTGCTGGCGAAGGACAGCCAGGTGGGTACACCTGTGAGAGGGGGGTCCTGGGGCCTGCAGGCTACAGAGCGCAGAGCAGAGACAGGGCGAGGCAGCTGGTCCACCTCCTCGCAAGCTCAAGGTTCAGGTTCTGGGAGTCTGCTGCTGAAGAGGCCGCCAGAACCAGTAAGGCTCCATGTAGTGCTGGCAGGTCCCCTGCCCCATGGCGACAGGCAGGTCGGTTCTGGTCTAGCAGTGGGTATTTCTGAGCCTGAAGCTTTTAAATTGGCAGAGTTGATCCCTTGGAGCCAGGCATCCCGTGCAGGAGAGCTCTGGGTCTTGAGGAGGGTGTGCTTTGCAGGGTAGGAGGGGAGAAAGGGGCCAAGGCCATTGATCTGGGCAACTCGAGGGCTGGATGAGCAGGTCATTAGCTGAGCTGTGTGCCTGTGGCATGGCAGGGGGAGGGAGGGTCAGGATGGTGTAGGGGCAGGGTGTCAGCACAGGTGTGTGGCGAGAGAATGGGCTTTGTGGCATCACCGTCCTGACCTGTAGCAGAAGCAAGTTCTTGCCGTTGAGCTTGCCCCAGCCATGTCAGCAGTCCTTCCCCAAGTACCCCTGTCAGGGAGGACCTCACAAGGACACTGAGGCAGGAGGGTCCTTCTCAGACACATGTTCCAGGTACATAGATCCCATCCAGCAAAACTCCTGGGAGCAGCATGGCTGGCCCCTCCAGCTGACACAATTTTCTCCTTCTGCCTCCCAGCCTGATGAGTACTTGCCACGGGAATATTGGGAGAAGCTGGTGGCAGAAGCAGGCTTTGGGCCTTCCCTGAACTTGAAGGACTGCAGCTGGCCGTACGTGCTTCTCATGCGCTTGGGCATGCACCTGCTGGAACTCCTCGTGCAGGCTGTCAAAGTGCCCAGGAATATCCTCAATCCTCGCCTGGAGCCCAGGCTTATCCCCATCCTCTACCATATCTACTCCTTCCGCAGCAGCTGGCAGGTGAGCCTCGTCCTGTGCACTCTGGGACTGTGTGGGTCACCTATTCATCAGAATTGGGCCTTTGCAAGGCCCTTTTCACTCCCTGCTGCCTTTCCTGCTCAGGGACACTTGGAGGAGCCTCTGGTTCTGTGCGGATGGTGTTGGTACCTAGCATGATTGTTATGTAATAGCTGATTGACCACATGCTCTTCTGAACTCCTGCCCTAATCCTCTACTGCTGACCTTCACCTCTCTGATTCTCCTCTCTAGGTTGGGCTGATAAAGCCTCATCCTGTCTTCTCCCAGATTGTGTCAGATGCTGCAGAGACCATGCTGACCTTTAACTCCTCTGCCATACCTATGCTGTGCCCCCCAGTGCCCTGGACCTCCCCCCATTTTGGTGCCTTTATCCTGAACGACACCAAGTTGATGCGCTTTGTGGATGGGGCCATCCAGCACCAGCTGCTCCTAGAGCAGTGTCCTCCGGTGAACCTCCACCCTGTGCTGGATGCCCTCAACCAGCTGGGCAACTGTGCCTGGAAGATTAACCAGCCGGTGCTAGATATCATAATCTCCATCTTTAATGACAAAGGCAATGAGAAGCTGGACATCCCACCGCCCATCTCTGAGGCCCCCCAGCCTCCTGCTGCTCCTAGCAATTCCTCTACCTGGAACAAGTCCCAGAAGCACGAGTTCTTGCTGTGCAAGAAGAAGGCAGCTGAAATGCACAGCTTGCGCATGGATGCGCTCTATAAGCTTTCCATTGCCAACTATGTGAGGGACAAGGTGTTCTGGTTTCCTCACAACATGGATTTCCGAGGCAGGACTTACCCTTGCCCACCTTATTTCAACCACCTTGGTAACGATGTCACCCGGGCCGTCCTGCTTTTTGCGGAGGGAAGGCCACTGGGGCCCAAGGGCCTTGACTGGCTGAAGATCCACCTCATTAACCTCACAGGGCTGAAGAAGAAGAATGCCTTGCAAGAGCGGCTGGAGTACGCCAATGAAATCATGGAGGAGATCCTGGACTCAGCTGACTACCCACTCACGGTACGTGGGGAATGGCTGGCAGGGCTCTGCTCGCTTTTGGGGTGGAGTGGTGGGACCCTGAACCACGGGGGAACAGCGTGGGCTCCAGGAACTTGCAGTGAGCCCCTGGCAGGTTGGGACGTTCCCCTTCAACAACTGGACTGAAAAGCAGGGAAGTTCCTCTGTGGTTGAGTCCAAATAGGAATTGTCCAACTATACTAAGAAAAATGGGATCCATGTCATCTTTAATTTCAGAGCACATTTAACCATTTCTCTTACTTAGCATAGCTTCTAGAAAATAAAATAAAATGGAAATCAGATTGATTTTGAAACAAAAATATTTTGAAAGATAATAGTTTGAGAGGAAAAAGGGAAACAAAACGTTTCAGCGTTTCCTAAATAACACATTTCTATCTGAAAACACAATGAAGTATTAGGGAAATTGAGGCTTGGTGGGAGGAGGTGCCTCGCCCACTATATCCCTAGAGTGTGGGGGCTCCTGCCTTTGCTTTGGGGTGCCACAAAAGCACTGCCCACTCCTACCAGCATGTGCTTTCCTGTTCCTAGGGCAGGAAGTGGTGGATGAACACTGACGAACCCTGGCAAGCCTTGGCGTGCTGTATGGAAATCGCCAAAGCCTCGAGGTCCCCAGATCCGGCAGCCTACATCTCTCACTTCCCGGTTCACCAGGTGGGAGCCCAACCAATCTGCATGGCCCGTGCGGCTGAGCTGGGGGAGGAAAACGGGCAGGGCAGACAGCTCAGGGCAGGGCAGAAGAATCCAGGTCTCCAACGCTGCATTTACTACACCATGTGTAGAGCCTGTCTGGGAGATTGCCATCAGCTGCCCGCAGGCTGAGAGCTGGGCCAGTCTTCCCTTCTCCAGCCACAGGATCAGGACTGGAAGTCGGGCTGTGTGGGATGTGGTGTGGGTGCATGGCAGCCCCTGCCCATCTGAAGTGCTCAGGGCTGTGCTGAGGCTTTGGGGGCCTTTGCTCCACTCCTGTTCTGGGGCTGAAGCCACGCGCAACTCTGCAGGAGCAAAAGATGGGAGGCCTGGACCTCTGAAGAAGGGCAGGGGGACAGAGCTGATCTGTCCCCTGCATTTAGTGACGTGGCTGTCATTCACCACGTGCCCTGTCACTGCTTGGCCCCGGACGTGCCCATGCTCTGAGTGGGGCAAGTGCAGTTGCTCAGGTGCTGCTCAGCTCTCTGAAGGCATCTGTCCTTCCTGGCCAGAGAGAGGAGCCAGGCAGCCGCTCCTGTTAACCAGCGCTTGGACCTCTCTCCCTGCCACGTCCCAGCAGATCTGCAGCTCTCTGCAGCTGCTGCCCAGCCATGGCATCTGCAATGATAAATCCCTCTGCTGCATGGGAGACAATGATTAATTGTTCTCCTGGTGAGAGGGGTTTGCTTATTTATCATTTATCTCATTAGAAGATCAGATGGCCCTGATGAAGGCGCGGGGGGGGGATAGGGGTGTGTTCTGCCAGTAGTGATGGTCTGGAATATGTATGAGACCATCTAAACTGATATTGTTATGACAAACAAAAGATCAAGAGAGCAGTCGGGGGTGTGTGGAGGGTGCTGTTAATGAAATTCAAGCAAGGACTTCTTCTGGAGGGCACCCGAGTCTTTCCACCTGAGTCATCAGTGCTTGGTTGTTAGAGGCAGCTCTTCCGCGGCAGGGCTGCTGGAGCCTTGTCAGTTCTCGGCTCGCAACTTGCTGCACTGCAGGATGTGGGGAGGAGGGGGAAGAGGAAAGTTCATCCTGCTGGCAGCTGCAGGCTCCTTTTGACCAGGCAGAGCCCAAGCACGGGAGGAGCAGAGATGGTACAAAGCAGCACCACATCTGTGAGAAGCGTTTCTGCTGGTGCTGTTTGGGGAACAGTAGGACCTTCCCATGCCATTGTTCAGGTCCTGCTTATCTTGTCCAGACTGATCTTGGTCCCAGGGGGTTTGTCAGGGCAGCTGCTGCGACAGATCGGTCGGTGTGCCTCTGTAACTGCAGCTTTGGGAAAGGCTGGGTCAGAGCTGGTTTCTGTCAGAAGGATGTTTTCATCAGCCATGGAGCAGAGGCAGCACAGCCAGCTGGAGCCTTGGAGTCAGCTGTGGCTTGCTGAGCGATCTTTGGCATGGCCTGCCACCTCCTGCCTCTGATCCCACTCCTGGGTCTTCTGGGGTGGCTTTGACTGCTGGCTCCTGGGGCTTCTTTTAGCATCCCAGACAGATTTGTTGTTTTCCAAATTTTCTGGTTTTCAGTGTTTCACAGAGCTCTGACGTCTTTGAAAATTCATGGAGGGGGCAGTGTGATGTCAGGTTTTCTTTTTTTAAATCTCATAGGCAGCAGTAGTTAGTGATGAGACCCAGACAGGAAAACTGTCTAGAAGGAAAATGGAAACTGGTGTGGCCCTGGCCACTGCTGGGAGATCAGCTGCAAAACCTGTCTGAAGAGAGGAGGCCAAAAATGGCAATAACCTTCTGAGCCAAGTATATCTGCGCTGTTGGGCGCGGGCAGATGAGCAGGGCTCCATCCACACGCTAACACCTTGTTTCCACCCTGCTCTCTTCCCACACGCAGGACGGCTCTTGCAATGGTCTGCAGCACTATGCAGCTCTTGGCCGGGACCTTATTGGCGCTATCTCCGTCAATCTGATGCCCTGCAATGTCCCCCAGGATGTCTACAGTGCAGTGGCCCAGCAGGTGAGGCACAGTGGGACGAGCACATGGAGGGTGCATGGCTTGCTCAGAGTTATCATTGGGGGTGGCAGAGGCAGGGGAACCTGAGTCCTGAGCCACAGTCCTGGTGCCATGTCCTTGTGCTGTCCAGCACCACCCAGCTGCCAAGTGACGCTGCTCTGCTGAGGCAGCAGTGGAAGGCTCTGGTCCCTGTGGGCGCAGCTATCTGTGAGATGCAGATGCCTCTTGATTGCTTCAGCAGATGATCTCTGTTAACCGGGGCTGCTGAAGATGGGCTGCAGGGTTTCTGATGGGGGTTCAGGCCAGGCAGCGCACATCTGGGAGGGTCTCCTGTGGTCCCCCTGACTCTCCTCCAGCTGTGGAGGGGGCTTGGGCCAGTATGGCTTGCAGTGGGGCTGACCTCCGGGGGCACTCTCCTGCTCAGGTGGAGGAGTTTCGGAAGAAGGATGCTGACCAGGGGGTGAAGATTGCCCAGGTGCTGCAAGGCTTTGTGAGCCGCAAGGTGGTGAAGCAGACGGTGATGACGGTGGTGTACGGTGTCACACGCTATGGCGGGCGGCTGCAGATGGAGAAGCGTCTCAAGGAGATTGAAGAGTTCCCTGAGGTAGCATGCCTGCCCTGGCCTCCCCCAGCAGTGTTTTGCTCAGCTCTCAGGCCCTGCTGGGAGAGGTACCTGCACTGCCCTTCCTGTGGCTTTTCTTCCTGCCTTGCCCTCTCCATACCCCCTCAAATCTCAGCTAGCAGAGGGATGTGCAGGACTGAGCCCCCCTGCCTGTGCCAGGCTTGTCCAGCCTGCAGGAGAGCTGTCTGCCAGCACTTGGCAGGGGGGAGGGATTCTTCAGGTGGGGCTGCTCCTTATCCTTCCTGGGCCCAGCTTGGTGACGTGGCAGCCTCAGCTGGTGTTTCAGATACAAAACAAGGTTTGTGGCTGTGCTTTTCCCTCTGGACGTGGCTCTTATTTCTAGCAGAGCTCTTGGAGGCTTGCTCCTGCTGGCGCCCATTTCTTGTTCTGTGACCCCACAGTGAGACAGTCCTTGCTGAGTGGGTGATTTGCTGTGGCAGGTGGGTGCTGGGAGTGTTTCTGCCATGTGCTGCATTCCTGGGGCAGATGAGGCAGCAAGAGCCTCCTGTTTGTCCAGGGAGGCTGGACACAGAGATCAGCCTGTCCTTGGACAAGAAGTCCGAAATGCTGATCTCAGCCTCCCTCCATCACAACCCACAGCCATCTGCAACACCTCAAGACTTAGCACAGTCTGTGATGGAGGCAATTTTGTGGCACCAGAGAGCAGGGAGATGCTCTTTAATCTTACCCTAGGTCCCATCACTTTGCTTAGCATCTTTTGCTGCCCCTTTGCCTGACCCCTCGCTCTGCCTTTGTCTGTGCAGGAGTACTTGTGGGAAGCATCTCACTACCTTGTAAAGCAGGTGTTCAATGGCATCAAGGAGATGTTCTCAGCAACTCGAGATATCCAGGTAAGGTGCCTGTTACCTCTTATCTCTCTCTGCTTTTGCTTCCCTGGCCCACCTATACATAGACCAGGGGATGCTCCATGGGGAGAGATCGTTCTGGATCCTGACCCAGAGAGGATCCTCTGGTCCCAGAGGTGTGGGATTGTGCCTGCTGCAGGGCTAATCTCCCTTGCAAGCACTGGACTGTCACAGTCAGTGGCAGGAGTCAGGCTCGCCTATGCTGGGAGGGGATGGGGTCTCCCAGCAGCCCATACTAATCCCAGCTGCCTTCTTCCCCACTTCCCTGTGCTAAAGAAATGGCTGACGGAGAGTGCCAAGCTCATTGCCCAGTCAGGACAGACAGTAGAGTGGGTCACGCCGCTGGGTCTCCCCATCGTGCAGCCCTACTATCGGTCCAAGTCCACTGTGGTGAGTATCTGGTGTGCAGGATTCATCTACCCCTCTGTCTGCCATGGTGGGGAGCAGGGAGAGGGCAGCTGGGCTTTGAGGCAGCAAGCTAAAGCCTGGCAGATCAGCATCACCTGCAGGTGAGCCTGCAGAGCAGGTAGGATTTGTGTGTGCAGGCACATCCTCCAGCGTCATTGCTCCCTGCAGAGATGAGCGTGTGGGTGGACTGGTGAGGAAGCTCTGCTGCTCCTGTCCCACTCAGGCAGCCAGGGCACAGGCCTGTTCCCCGCACCGAGGAGCTTTCTTCAGGGCTCACGTGATTCAGTCTCGCTGCTCTCGCCTCCCACGCGCTGCTGCACTGACTCACGTCTTCCCCAGCCTGTCTCATCCTCACAGCCGCTCACCTCCAGGAGCCTTTCTCTTAGCCCTCACAGGGGTGAATCAGTGTATCACTGGGAAGGGGTGAAGGATGCCTGCCCAGCATCCTCAGGAGGGGAAGCAGGCAAGGTGTCACTGAGGAGTGACAGCTGCCATGGTGACTGGGAAGCCCTGGAAAGGTCCCTCCCTGCCCAGGCCCCTTGTTGCAGCCAGGGATGTTTTCTGCAGAGCAGAGTAGCTCGTGGTCAGCACGATCCCCTCTCCAGGAGTACAGGGCAGTGCGGAGTGCCTTCTGCTGGCTGGGCGGTGCGGTGTGACAGCTGATCCTCTTTCTCTCTCTCTCTGCAGCTGAATTGCAGCATGCAGAACTTGAGTGTGAAAAGCTCCAACAGCAACCAGTGAGTATGAAACCACAGTCTTTACTGAGCCCCTGCTGATCCCAGCCTGTGCTTTGGGGACATAACTTTCCCATCAGTGGAACTTGCTAATGAGTGCCAAAGCTCTTGGTATCGCCCTGAGCTGCAGAAAGCCAGCTGGAGGAGTGGGGCCTTGTGCTTCAGCAGGACCTTGGGGCCCTCCGGGGCTGC
The DNA here is from genome assembly GCF_964289735.1 of Phaethon aethereus. Taxonomy (NCBI): domain Eukaryota; kingdom Metazoa; phylum Chordata; class Aves; order Phaethontiformes; family Phaethontidae; genus Phaethon; species Phaethon aethereus. The sequence goes on from NC_138602.1 coordinate 5,783,346, forward strand.
CTTCATCAACCCCAGGTCTTGGCTGGCATTGGCTCTCTGCTGGCACTCTCATCTTTGGCCCTGGAAGTGCCCCAGCTCCTCCTGTCTCCCACTCTGTGCTGCAGGAAGCCTGACACAGTGAAGCAGAAGAACGCCTTCCCACCCAACTTCATCCACTCCCTGGACTCCACACACATGATGCTTACGGCTCTGCACTGCCTCAGGTAGGGAGCAGGCAGACGGGGCTCTTCCCTGGCTCCGGGACTCAGTCTCCACTGGGAGAGCGTCACTAGGGCAAGGCGTGCGACTTGGGAAAGAGGTTGCCCGGGTGGGTGGGTGTTTGGGCCTTCTGGCAGAGGAGGGATGAGAGGAGGCGGCAGGGCAGGGACAGGGAGATCGTAGGGTTAGCTGTCTTTCTCTGAAGATCTGCAGGTGCTGTGCAGGGACCTCCTTGCATGGTCCCTGCTTACGTCCCAGCAAGAGTGTCTCCATGGGGTAGGGGACATCACAGAGAGGGGGCTCTCAGCACTACTTCATGGCACATTCTACTGCCTCCCAGGCAGGGTCTGACCTTCGTCTCAGTCCACGATTGCTACTGGACTCACGCGCTCACTGTGGACGTCATGAACCAGGTAAAAGTGTCCTCCCGGGACCCTTGTGAGCAGGGATCTTGCTGATCTGTCCTCTGGGCACTTGCCAGTCCTTGCCTCCCCTGGGCTTTGCTCCATAGGCTGATTTATTTACCCAGGCGAGGTGAACCGGGGGTGCTTGCTGGCAGTTGCAGCTAATTTCCTGGTGCCACAGCCCCATCTCCTCCCACCCTCCAAGGAGGGTGTGAGGGAGAATCAGTGCCTATAACTTGATGCTAAACACAGCACCTAGCAGGGTCAGTGCCTCTGTCCTGCCCTGGCCTCTTCCTCCTGGAGTGCTGTGAGGGCTGTTGTACAGTAGATTGAAAAACGGGGGTCGGCCTCTGCTTCCCACCTCCCTAGGCTGATTCCCTTCACCCTTGTCTGGCAGCCCCCCTTCCCATTCTTGCCCGCTGCCTTCCCTGCCCCTCACCTCTGACATGTCCTGGCTGAGAAGCACTGAGGGGAAGGAGGGGAAAATGCCTGTTAACCTGTGACTCACCATTGTTCCCTGGATCAGATCTGTCGTCAGCAATTTGTGGCACTGCACAGCGAGAAGATTTTGCAGGATCTGTCCAAGTTCATGCTGGAGAAGTACTGCAGGTATTCCTGGTGGCAAACCCCCACCACTCTCCGTCCTACCCACACTGATTCCCTCTCCCGGGGGTGGTTGTGCCCAGATGCTCACAGGTTGTGTCATCTGCCTGGGAGTTGCTCTGGAAGGAAGTTGTGCTTCCTTCTTGACTGATGTGAAAAACAAGGTGTCTGCATCCTTTTGCCACAGAATTGAAGTAGGGTTTGGTGCTTGAATCCCTTGGTGGGCCTGGGGTGGGCCATGATGTCTGTGCCTTGGGTTCCCCGCTTTGAATGAGGCAGTAAGGAGCAGTGAAGACACACATTGGGTTGGCCCAGTGTATGGCCCTCGGTTACCACCGCAGAGCCAGCCAGACAGCACAGACCGACCCAGTCCTGGGCAGGGTTTGTAGATGCCTCAGCACCTGCCTAGGGCTGCTGCAGCAGGGGCTGGGCTCCTCCTGCTGCAGGGTGTGTAATGTGTTTTGGAAGAACTGAATCCTGCACTGGGGAGCAGAGGAGGGTGCACCTTCTCCCAGAGTTCCCATGCTGGGTTTTTTTTTTTCTTTCCTTCTGGTTCATCCAGCCCCGGCAGAGAGACTAGAGACCTCTGGCAGAATAAACTGATGGAGCAGCTGTCGAATGTCCCCAAAACAGGTAGGAGGACAGGACAGGAACTGCAAAGCTCAGGAGCAGTTTGGAGAGAAGGGGAGTGAGATGGGGAGTGGTCCCCAAAATCACTGAGCTCGTGTGGTATCTGAAGTTGGACATAGCAAGGATCTGGCCAGCCATGCTAAAGCTGTCCCCTAAGATCAGGTTTTCCTGCCTGTGCTGGACTGCAGAGCCATGGGGCAGTGCCTTAAGATGTTCCCCTATAGCATCCTTGTGAGCGGTCCCTGCCTTCCCTGGAGCTGAGCCCCTGGGCTTTTCCTCCGGTTGACCCAGCTCATCCCATCCCCTGTCTTGTTCCCCTCCCATCTGTTTCCAACCACGAGGCGCTTGCCTGGAGGTGGGAGTGAGGCACTCGGCATGGTAATTGCCAGGATCTAGATGATATACATGCAATGGGATTAAGGCTATTAGCTTAACTCCTCCTAATCTCTTGGTCCTGCCTCTGCCAGACCATCTGGCTAACCTTTGTTCTGCCTTTGCAAAACGGAGCAGACTGGTGCTCTGTGGCTGTTGAGCAGCTGCCGTGGTCAGCCCCAGAGGCAGCACAATCCAGTGGCAGGGATGGGTCCTACCCTGAGGCTGTGTGCTCCTCTCTTCCTTCCCTGCCTTGCTACTGTTACTGTTCTGTCTTCCTACCACTGTCCTAGAGAAATTTGGAGGGACATCAATTCCTGGAAAACCTCTAAGATCCCTGCTGTCTTGACCTACCCAGCAGCAGGGGCTGAGCTGAAGTAGTTTTCTGCAGGAAGCTGAAGCAGGGCTCAGGGCAGCTTCTCTCCCAGTTGCTCCATCTCTACCCTGCCCTGCCCCTGCTCTCCTGTGACCTCTCTCCCTCACTTCCCCCAGGTGAATTCAACCTGAAGAATGTCATGGATTCCACTTATTTCTTCAGCTGAGCCCTGGCAGCCAGTAGGGCCCTGGACTACCTCTGGACTGGCAGCTGCCCGAGAGGCTGCGGTAGGCACTGGCCCCTGAGGCTCCTCTGTCCTGTGTCTCACGGCGAAAGCGGGTACAGCTGCCAGCTGAGCAAAAGATACCTGCCCAACAGGGAGATGCTGGGGCAAACTGGGCCTCCTCTAGGAGCGCAGGAGCAGCCAGTGGGGGACAGGGTGTCTGCACTATTTGCTGTTACTGCCTGTGTCCCAGGCAAGGGGTGAGGGCATCGAGCTCTGGGGCGGCCTGCCTCTTTCTGCTGTGGGGTCAAATGCGTGATGGTAGCGGGGGCTGGCTCCCCTCAGTCCTCACCCTGACCTGCCACTGCTGTGGGCTCCAGAGCTTGCCTGGCTTGTGCCTGTCCTGAGCTGCCCTCCCTCTCCATCCCTCTCCACCAGCAGGGCTCAGACTGCCTGGAGGGTTAGGCCTATGCCTGGAGGGGCAGGCACGGGGCCAGGGCTGCAGCTGGAGCCTCCTGCCCTTTCCTGGCTGTGGGGTGGGTGCTGCTCTCCTTGCCCTGTTCCTGCTGCTGGGTGCTACCACTGTTCTTGCTGTAGCGCAGCCTCTGCAGCTCCTGACTCATTTCCCAGGCTTGGTTTCAGTTTTGCTCACTGGGTCTCAGGCAGGGAAAACCACTAACGGGGGTGTGGAGGTGTACAATACTGTAAATAAAACAGTTTTTGAAATACTAGATGGGAACTCTATCCTTCTCAGCATCTTTGCCCAAAGTCTGTGGGGTGCCTCATCATCCTGGGCAGGTGGGACTGATGTCTCCCCCCGACTGCCACTGTTTTGCTGGCTGCTTGTGGTCTAGTTATCCACAGGAGTCTAGCAGGAAGAGAGACAAAACTTTCCTGCAGGAAAGACTGGCTGGTGTAGCTGCAGTGGGAGCAGGGCTCTTCCAGGGGCTGGCTGCAGCTGCTTGGCCCTTGTGTTTCTACCTAGAAGACTCCTGGCTCACAGAGCATGGGGCTGTGTGTGTGTGTTCCAGCTCTTGCAGCAGTTGATGTTTGGGTTCCAGTTCACAGCCAACTCCCACCTCCTTCCCTGCTGCAGCCCTGTGGTGTCCAGCTCATGCTGGACAGGGGGGCATGGTGCTGCCAGCAAGGGGAAAGGTGCTGTGAGGAGGCTTTTTGCTTTGTTATTTTTCTGGCAGGGAAGCAGCTCCTCAGTGGCAGGGCTCCCAGGGCTGGCGGAGGGGAGCGAGAGCATCCGGAGCCACAGCAGGGAGGGACGGTGGCAAAAGAGAAGCAGAGACGGAGTCGTGCGTAGCTCTGTCAGTGGCTGACGTTTATTGCACAGGATGGGCTGGATGGAAAGGTGGATGCTTGGAGCAGGGCCCTGTCCCACCGGCTGCACAGCTACAGGGCACTGGGCTCGCTGCATACATTCGATGTGGAAGGCTCCAGAGGGCTCGGCAAAGGGGCATACGTGCGCACACCCCTGCGCACACACCCCTGGCACACACAGGCATCTGTAGGTGTGCACACGCAGGCATGCTGGCACACAGTGTGTGCCTTCCCCAGCCTTAAAGCTGGGACCACCTGTGGGGCAGTGTCTGCCCATGGGGCAGCCCCAGGGCTTGGGTCCCTAGGGTCCAGCATCTGCCTCCATCCTAATGCCGACTATGGGCACATTGACCCCTCCAGCCCCAGGGTCAGGTTGGGGGAGAGCGTGTGTGTGGGGTGTTCGCAAGCCTCAGGGCGACTGTTCCTCAGGCCACCCAACTTACCTCCAGTCCTGGACCGTCACCCCTCGCCTTGGGTCTGTGGGAGGGGAGGCAGGGGCACCACGCGCAGGCGCTGGGGCTGGCCAGCGTGCCCAAAGCCCCAGGGAGGCGTCCTGCAGATGCACACATACAGGTATGTATTCAGGTCATAGATATCATATACAGAGTTGATCAGGGGGATGATGCAGCTGTGGCTTCTATGGGGCAGCCGGGGCGGCTGGGGGCAGCAGGGCTTTGCTTTGGGGAGCGGGAGATGGGGCCACACTTTGGTCAGAGGTGATGCAGCCGGGGGCTCAGTCCAGCACCCCACCATGCCCCCATGGGGTAGGGGTGGGGGGGCACAGAGGCCCCATGCCCACCCCCAGCAGCTGCCCCACGCTGCAGTGCACGGCGGGAGGAAGCCGGGGCCCGGGGCTGGCGCTGCCACAGGAGGAGGCAGCCAGGGGGGTGGCCGTGGCCCTCACCCGGTGCTCCTCGGCGGGGCGGCACAGGCTGGGCACAGGGCGGGACGGGACTCGCTGCCGCAGCCGCCTCCAGCGTGCTCGTCCCCGCGCCCGGTGTGGCGCAGAGGTCACAAGTTAGAAGACAGCCTGGACTTGGCCGGGTCCGTGTCGGGTGTGCTGGCCGCCGAATCCTTGCGGGCCACTGCCGAGTCCTGCGGCAGGGTGGGTGGCCCCACGTGCACCGAGCCTGTGGACCCCGGGTGGGCCGGGGCCCCCCGTGAGGGCGCCTGGCCCCGCAGCCCGGCGGGGGGGCCAGGGCCGGGCGAGGCGGCGGCCGGTCCCCCGCCGATGGAGGCGCAGGACTCGCGGGCCGAGGCCGGGGGGCTCTGGGTGCTGCCGGCCGCCAGCCCGTGGGGCAGGGAGGGCTGCGAGGCCGACAGGGGCCGTGAATCCTGGCTGAGGCTGCTGGTGTGCAGCGCCTGCGTGCTTTTGTGGGCAGCCAGGCGCTGGGGCGAGCCGGGCGCCTGCTGCTGGCTGAGCGAGAGCTGGGAGCCCAGCTGGCCCGGGGCGCCTCCGTAGGCAAACGTCCGGCTGGCCAGGGGGCTTTGGGACGGCGGGCTGGCCGCGGCCAAGGCGCTGGTGGACGTGGGCAGGGCCGGGGGCTGCACCTGGTCCTGCGAGGGCGAGGGGTTGGCGTGGGGCACGGGGGTCTGTGGTTGCTGTGGGGGGCTCTGCTGCAGCAAGACGGGGGAGACGGCGAAGGGGCTGGGCACAGCCTGGGCGTACTGCAAGCGGCGCATCATGCGGGGCGAGCCCAGGGCCATGGAGCCCACCAGCGGGCTGGCCATCTGCGGGCAGAAGCTCATGGCGACGGCTTGCTGGAGGGTGGCAATGGCGGAGGTGACCTGGGGCTGGACGGGGCTGTACATGGCTGTGTGCTGCTGCAGCTCCGCCTGCTGCACCATCTCCCGGTCATACTTGACGATCTCCTGGATGATCTCGTTCTCCTGGTTGTTGAAGACGCCCGAGTTGAGGTCGTGCTGCACTTTGTGGAGCAGGATCGAGTTTTTCTTCCCTGCAGGGAGGCAGCCAGGACGGGGAGCACCATGAGACCCTGTGCTGGGGCTATGCTGGGCCCCCCACCCACGGCTGTCCCACACTGCTGGGACAGCCCTCGACCCCCCCGCCCCAAGCCCTCTGTGCCCTACCGATGCGATCAAGGCGGTCAATGGCCACGGTCTCGAAGGCCCGTCTCATCATGGGGTACTCCTCCAGCACCTCGTTGAAGTTGTCCACCGAGAGCGAGTAGAGGCGGCAGTAGGTGTCTGCCCGGACGCTGGCTGTGCGCCGGCCACGGGTCAGCAGGCAGATTTCTGCGGAGGATACACCAGTGCCAAAATCAAAACACTGCCAGTGAGGACTGCAAACAGGGACAGGCCAGGAGCAAGGGGCGAGAACCATGGAGTGGTGGGTGCCCTGGTGCCTCTCGCAGCCCCCAGGAGGGGACCTGGGCTCAGCCCCACCAGCTCTCACCTCCGAAGTAGGAGCCGTCAGAGAGTTTCATCTCCTTGTTGCCCTTGGTGAGGATGCTGACCACCCCATGCTGGATGAAGTACATCTTCTTGCCAATGGTGCCCTCACGGATGATGTAGTCACCCGGCTGAAACACCTCAAATTTCAGCTTGGTGAGCATCGCCGTGACAAAGTTGGGGTCTGCGTTGGCAAACAGTGGCATCGAGGCCACCAGCTTGCGGCAGTTGAAGTTCACGATTTCCTGCGGGGAAAGGAGGTGAGGGACCAGGAGGCAGGGACACGGCTTCCCCAGGGCAGGCTCACGAACACAGAGCTGCCAGCACACGCAGATGCCCTGGCACAAAGATTGTGCATGGACACACTCACACTCGGAGCTGCAAAACCAGAGCAAGAGGTGCTCGACCCGAAGCACACGCCCCCCCAGGAGCCGGTGGGACTCACAGCTTCCCCCACAGCAGGGAGCAGGGGCGGCCCTCGCTGTGCGGAGGGCTCGAGGGGTGGGTCCCATCCTCACCGCAGTATCCCCTGGACAGCTTTCCAGCCCCTGGGGCTCCTACCTCACGCAGTGGCTCGTTGAGCTCCCCCAGGATGCTGTCCTCATCAAACATCTTGCCCTGGTAGCGGTGCTCATAGTAGTCGTGGATCTTCTGGCGGAAGTCGGCGGGCAGCTTGTGGAAGGACATGTACTGCTCCACCTGCTTGTACTGTGGGATGAGGCGGCGTCAGTGCCCGGAGGGACCCCCCGTCCACACCCCCGCTCCATGGGGTGGGTCCCGGGCCCCTCCTGGCTGGCGAGTCCTGCTCCACCACCCCATCCCTGCCCCGCGGAGGGTATCGGCACGGAGCGCTCACCCTGCCTGGCTGCACCCGCCGGCGCCACTGCGGCTCTAGGAGGGGACGTGACAGACGGGTGCAGGACAGGAACCGTGGTCCCCATCCAGCCCAGTCTTACCTTCTCCTGGTACTGGCGCCGGGAGGAGTCCAGTGACTGGATGAGGGCGGTGGCGTGGCCGATGAACATGGCGTAGCAGGTAGCCCCCACGATCATGCTCAGCATCGTCAGCCAGATGTCCGTCATGCTCTCGGGCGCCTGTTTCCCGTAGCCGATGCAGAGCATGTGGCTCATCGACTTGAAGAGGGCAAAGGAGTACAGCTCGCTCCAGGAGTCGTTCTGCAGCGAGAGGGACGGCGGCGCTCAGCCCCGGCTGGCCCACAGCTCTCGCGCGCGCGCGCGTGGACAGGCACTGGTGGGTACCACGCCTGGACTCGGACCTGTCTCCCCCAACACTCAGCAATCATCGGATTTGTTTTGTTTGTTTGTTTTTGACAGCCTCACCTTGCAGGTGAAATCCAAACCAACCCAAACGCCAGGCACGGCTGGGGCTGCAGCGCTCCTGCAGCGCTGCGCTCCTTCCTGGCGGGTTTCTGCGCCTCACCCCCTGCCTGGCTTTGCTTTGGGGACTCAGTCATTTTAATTCCTTTTTTTTTAAGTGGATATACAGAAGTGCAGTGAGCCCCTGTGAAACGCTTTACGGGAACAAGCTCTGAGTTTATGGAAGCTGCTGAGTTACTGCAGCTCGCACTTGGGAGCCTGCGGACGTGGCTGGGACAGCAGGCAGCTGCAGGCAGGGACAGGCTGGTGGGGCCCTATAGGGCAGGAATCCCCTGGCCCAGCGTCACGCAAAGGCCCGGGTGCCCCCAGCGCGAAGCAGCCGGGGAAGGAGAAGAGTGAGACGGGCGGGAGAGGAAGGGGAGGAAGCCAGACGGGGGGAAACGGAGCAGAGATGGAAACACCGGCAGAACGGGGACAAGACGGACGGAGGCAGAAGAGCCATTTGTAGCAGCTGCAGGGCTGAGAGGGAGCAATTAGAAACATGGCCCATTATTTATTAATAGCATCTTTGCTGCTAATGAGCAGGGCGAAGGCGGCAAGGGACGGGGCAGAGATGTGTCAGCATCTTCCTCCTGCCCGGATCGATCCGCTGCGATGGCCCGCAGCAGGCGCGGGGTGCCCTGCGCACCCTCCGCGCTCGCACCGTCGGGGCACTGCAGCACCGGCCGGTGCGGGATGGCATCTCCTGGGGGCGGTGGAGAGAGGCCAGATGACACGGGGATGGCCGGGGGCCGGGGGGGAGCAGGCAGGGAGTGAGCGGGGTCAGGGACGACACTCACCACCATCCCGTTGATGGAGACCCAGCAGTTCTGGGGGAAATCCTGCAGCATGGGCACGAGGAACTGGAGGCAGCCGTCCCAGTGGCAGAGCAGCAACATCATGCCGATGAGGTTGATGATCCTCATCACCGCGCTGGCCAGGTCATAGGTCATGTGGAAAATCTGCAGGTGGAGGAGCCGGGTTGGACGGCAGAGGATGAGCGCCGTGACCTTCCCCCCGCTGCCCGGCCCCACTCGGGACACCAACCCGCATGGCCTCGGCTGAAATAGCCACACGCGGCTGGCCCGGCCGCAGCCCTCCCCGAAGCGGCTGCGCTCCTCCTGCCTATTTATAGCCGGCGGGATGCCGCCACGCTGCCGCCCCGGAAAGCGCTAATGGCTGTGAGCTTTGATGAGGATAAGCCAGTGCTGGCGGATGCTCGGGGAGAGCCAAATACTCTGGGCACTGGGGAGGGAGTGGGGCAGCCCCTGGGGCAGCGGGTGCACGGGGCTGGGTGCAGCTCTCGGTAAAGAAGGGTCCAAGGTGCCCACGTCAGAGTGGGGCTGGAGGAAGACCCCGCGCTGGGGAGAGCGACCAGGGCGGCTCCACACAGTCTGCTCTGCCTGAGATCCCACCCTGACGGGGACGGGGCTGCTTCCCCCCAGGGCCGGCGCCTACAAGAGCATCAAATGCTGAGACCCATCAGCCACACCCCAGGAGAGCCCCCGGGAACGCTCCCAGGCCGGGGCGGGTGCAGGAGGGAGCCGTGACCGCTGGGACCCTCCACGGTGCTCCTGGGACCAGTGCCCCGGCCGTGGAGGGGCGCGTGAAGGACGTGCCTCCAGGAGCGGCTGCTCGGAGCACCGAGCACACTGCGCACTCCTGGCACCAGCCCGCAGCTCCCGCGAGAGCCGGGCTTGCCGCGGCCCGGGTCCCAGCCTGGCCTCAGCACCTCTGGCCCCAGGGCACCCGCACAGGCAAACCCCGGCCGGAGAGACGCGTGCTCCTTGCTGCAAACTGAGCCACGGGCTGAGGACTCCTTCCTTTTCCTTTACTATTTTTAGGGTCCAGAAAAGGTGAATTCAAGGGGGGGAAAAAGAGAAAGAAAATAAGAAATTAAACGCGTGGCAGTGAAATCCCCGGCCTCCCCCCTGGCTGGAGATGCAAGACTGGAGCCCTACAGCGTCTCGTGGAGCACCTGCACGACAAGGGCACGGCAAGGGCAGAGCAAGGGCAAGGGCGCAGCCTCCCCTTCCTCCTCTGCGCCCACCCCAGTCTGGGGCTGCCCGCCCGGGCAGGGCACGCGGCGTGGGCAGGATGAGACAGAGCTCGTGTGATGTGATGTGATGGGGAGACAGCGAGCTGGCGTGCGAGGGGCTGGGGAAGGAGCAGCCCGGGGTGAGGACAGGCGGGAGCAGCCCCAGCCCCATCTCTGCCGGCCTCGGGCACGTCCCTTCCCCACACCAGCCAGCAGCAGTCACCCCCCGGGGCAGCCCCTCGCGGTCCCCGCAGAGATGCTCCCGCAGCATCGCGAGAGCGGGCGAGGTCCCAGCGGGGATCGGGCCAGCTCCCCTCCGGTCCCCGGTAAGCGGATGCGATTACCAGGATAATCTGCGCAGCCACGAACGGGTTTAACTCGTCCCCGGGGCTCTCCCTGCTAAGTCCCTCTGAAAGTGAAAAGGGCACAGAGCCAGAGCCCTGGCAGGGCAGGGACGGTGCGGGACAGACTTTGGGATGGGGGGTTTGCAGGAGGCGTGGGATGCTCCTGCAGCAGAGCCCAGCCCCAGCGGCAGGTGTGGGAGAAGGGCACAGGGCAGGGTGGGATGCGGGCAGGGAGATGCGGGCAGGGAGATGCGGGCAGGGAGATGCGGGCAGGGAGATGTGGGCAGACTGACTGGAGTGCAGCCGCCCTCCCGGCCCTCTGCCCCGGGAACGGGGGCAGCCCCCAGCAGCGCCGCGAGGCTCAGGGCGCTGCCGGGCACCGGCCGGGGCAGCCGAGCTCAGCCCTGCGTGCGCGGGGAGAGCTGCGCGCGGGTCGCTGGGGGATTTCCCGTCGCAGGGTCAGGCCAGGACAGAGTCAGACCCCCGACAGAATGGGGCAGGGCCGTGGCGGGGGCTGCCAGGCGCAAAGCCCCAGCACCCACCCCAGCTGGCAGAGCGGCCGCGTGCCTTTGCGTGGCAGGAGGGAGGGTCTGGTGCCATCCCGGCAGCCGCCAGCGCCGATGACGCTGTGCCCAGGCTGCACTGCGGGTCCCTGCAGCGCTGCCAGGCCGCTCTCGCCCACCGGAGCCCGCACGGGCTGGGACGCCCAGCCGAGAGCCCACAAGCCCCCACCAGGCCTGGGGACACATGGCGGCAACAGAACGGGAGGAGGAGGAGGGAGCGAAGGCGCTCGCCGCCCCTCCAGCCCGCGGGTGCGCGGCCGGCTCCGCGCCGCAGCGAGCACCCGCGCAGCCCCAGCCAGCGAAGCTGCCGGCAGGCGCCAGCCCACGCGCTGGAGCCACGTGGCAAAGCCGGCCACGCCACATCCCAACACAAAGGCACGTCGTCGCCTCGCGGCCGACGCAGCCTCGGGCGCGCTGAGCCCGGGCAGCGCCCCGTCTCCTGCCCTGGGGACCCGGGAGTCCCGCCACCGCCGAGGGGCTGGGGCTGCTGCGGCCCTCCCCGGCGCTCCCCGAGGTCCCGGCGGAGCAGGGAGCCGGAGGGGACCGGAGGCAGGGAGCGTCACCTGCCCTGGTGCGCCGGGAGCTGAGCGTGCTGTCACCCGTGGGTGGTGCCACACCACGGCGCCGGCACCAGCTGCGCAAGCCCCGGCACCCAGGCGCGCACAGGGCACGGCTCGGCTGCGGCGCTCAGCGGGCCCCGAGGAGCCGGGGGCACTGCCTTCGCGCTGAAGCGGACCCGGAGCCCTCCCGCGTCCCGGCTGTCCCCCGGGGACAGAGCAGAGGGGAAAGCAGGGGATGCCCAGGGACGCCCGGAGCCTCCCTGCTCCAGGGAGGGTCACAGTCACCCGCCAGCCCCGCACACAGCCCCACAGACCCCACGCTACCCGTCAGCTCCTCGGGCAGCCCCGAGCCCCGCCACCCTCGTCGCAGGGGTGCCTCCCGGTTCCCGCTCTCCCGCCCAGTCCCGCCGCTGCCAGAGGGACCCACCGCCAGGCTGCGTCCCGCGGGTCCCTTACCTCCTCCCACTGGTGGATGTAGCGGATGAGCCGGGAGAGGCGGAGGAGCCGCAAGAGGCTGAGGATCTTGGTGAAGCGGACGATGCGGAGGGCACGGGCTGTCTTGTACACCTCCGAGTCTATGCCCTTCTCCACAATGAGGAACACGTAGTCCACGGGGATGGAGGAGACAAAGTCCACCACAAACCAGGTCTTGAGGTACTTCTTCTTGATCTTCTCGGGGTCCAGGATGATTTCGGTGTTGTCCTCAATGACAATCCCCGTCCGGAAGTTCAGCACCAGGTCCATCAGGAAGAAGGTGTCAGAGACCACGTTGAACACGATCCAGGGTGCTGTGGTCTCCTCCTTGAAGAAGGTGATGCCCACAGGAATGATGATCAGGTTGCCCACCATGAAGAGCAGCATCGTGAAGTCCCAGTAAAACCTGGGGAGCGAAAGGATGGAGGAGGGTGTCACCAGCGCCCCGCCACCGCCCCTCGCATCGAGGGGACCCACGCCCTGCCCCAAGGGACCCGCACTACCGGGGTGCTGTCACTCTGATGCCACCTCGGCCCAAGGCACCGCTGTCCTCTCCACAGGGACCACATCCTGCTCCCCGCACTCCAAACCACCCCCAGGCCTGATCCTGCAGGCCAGCAGCGTCCCACCTGGTTGAGGTACGGCTGTGCAAGTGCGGAGGGGGGTGCAGGATGAGGCCGGGGGCTGTCCCTGCTGTGCCGGTTTGGCCAGAGGTCTGCCCTGAGCACCCGAACCCAGGCAGGTCCCAGGGCGCGGGGAGAACGATGAGGCAGGTGCTGGGGTGGGGGGAGACCCTCCTGCCGAGCCACCCTGGGGCAGCCCGTGGGCTGGGGACCACCCTCACCCCCAAACCGCCTGCCGCGGCGGGGCCATGGTGCTCTCCGTGGGCAGCGCTCAAGGTTGCGTGCGGAGACAGAACGGGAGAGCCCGGCCTCCCCCACCGCTGCCCTGGGAGCGGCCCCCACCCCTCCCCGAGGGGGGATCCGAGGACAGGGGACAGCATCCCCGGGGACAACCGGGGCCACCCCCCCAGCACCTCCCTGGACCAGGCTGCAGTCCCGGTTTCGGGGGTGCACGTTGGACCCCGGCGGCGCGGCCGCGGTGGAAGGAGCCGCAGATCACGTACAGCTGCAGCTGTGCCGGCATCGCCCGCAGCCCCAGTCAGGTGGCGGAGGGTGCAGGCAGCCGGCTGTGCCTTTGCCTCTGCCTGGGCTGCACGGCTCCTCCGCTGCCTCCGCCCTCTCCTGCCTCACCCCCGTCCTCTCCCTCCTTGTCCCCATCTTCTGGGCCACCGATGACCTTTCTGAGCACCTGCAAGGTCACAGCAGCCCCGTCCCAGCAGGATGGTGTGGAGGGGACCCCAGCCCCTCGCTCCCCGCCAGGCGCTCGCCTGGGGGAGGATGCTCCTCAGTGCCACGAGCAGAGACACACAGGACCCTTGCCCATGCCCCTCTGCTCAGCCCACCCCGGGCAGGGGTGCCCTGGCCACACCGTGCCCTGGACGCGCCGCCAGGGATGGGGGAAGGAGGGGGGTGACCTCCCACACACAGCAACGGGAGATGGGCTGGATCCATGCCCCAAGCACATTAGCGCAGGACCAGAAGGAGCCGAGCATCCCAGCTCCTGACCTTTCTCCAATGACACCTTCCCATGTGAGACATTGCCGTGGCAACCGTGAGTGATGTCACTGCTGCACAACGATGACTTCACACCCAGGGCCGTCTCCAGGGTACCCTCAGCCAGCCAGAGGAGCGGGCTGAGCTCTGGCCGCCGGCACTGAGTGGCTCCAGCGCCCTGCGACCCGCTGCGGGCAGCGAAGCCATGGCTGTGGTGGGCCCTGCCAGACCCCCGGGCTCCAGCAGCACGGCACGAGCCCCTGGAGAAGCCGGCATCAGCGGAGCGGCCACTGGGGCCGGGGCAGCCCACGGCGGCGGCACGGGGCTGGATCTGTCCTGCAAACCCCCAGCAGCTCTTGCTGCAAACTGACCCCGCTGCACGAAGCGGGTCCCACGGGGGCATTAGCCATGCGAAGCAGTGAAGAACAAAGATTAAATAACCATGCCAGCTGGGCGAAACTCTCCTCTGGCTCAAATCCCTTTGCAATCTGGCTGAGCCAGGGCAGAATTCGCCCTGCTGAGAAAGACAAACTGCTCCTGCTCCTCCCCAACACACACGACTGACTCTGTGTGATCTCTTTGGGGACTCAGGTGTGATGCCAATGCTTTCCTCCTCGGAGGGCAGTGTGTGCATAGAAAAAAAGATCCAATCCAGGCTACTAAAAATATCTGAAAACAAATTAATTAGGATCGTCAGCACCCCCTCCCTTGCTCCTGACCCAATTGAACGACAGCGACGGTGACAGAAGATGCTGAAAGCCCCTGCGAGCGGGGGCTGCTACATTACTGCTCCATCGCCTGGCGCGGCAGTGCTGCCCTGCGGGTCCTGGCCAGGGGCCGAGCCCCCACACTGTCCTGCAGCAAGTCCCAGGGGCCCCACCATCCTCCTGCCCCCAAGACCCCGGAGCGCATCCCTCCACAGAGCTGCCACCTCCTCGGCGCCTCCAAAATCCCAATGGAGACCCCAAGGCTGGAGAGGTGCGGGGCAACCCCAACGGCCACGCCAGCAAAGCCTCCCCATCTGCCTGCTGTTACCAGCCGGGAGGGGGCCAGGAGAAGCCCCCTGAGCCGCCCAGGAGGGCACGGCTGCAGGGCACCAGGGACGTCCCCGCTCAGCTCCATCACTGGCACGCGCGGCGCCGCGGGGGACGATCCCGCTCGCCAGCCTGCCCAGGCGGACAAAGCTCCCCGAGACCCTGCTCTGCCGGAGGTGCCCCCGAGGGCTGAGCCCCTCAGCCTGGACCGGGCCCCGGCTGCAAACAGCGTCGGGAACAGCACGGGATCCGTGGGGGACTGGCGCTTCGCGAACTCACGCTGAATACTCATACCCTAAAAATGAGGCTGCTCCTAGAAGTGGGTTAAGCAGCCAAAGGCAGAAGTTTGCCCGCGCTGAGCGAGCGGAGAGGTACAGCGCCCAATGCGCTGTCTCTGCCCCTGCGTCCCAGTACAGCCAGTTGTGATGAGCGACTGGTGCTGCTCTCCCCAGAGAAGCCTGTTACCCCGGGGGTCCCTGGGGAGGGGTGATAAACGCTTTGCAAACTGCTCAAGGACCCAAACTCTCACAGTCCCCCCAGGGAGCCGGCTGCAGCCTTCCTTCCCTGATCACCGAGCGGTGGCTTGCGGCACCCCAGGTCCGACTGCCCCACACGGGCCTGCGACGGGGGGAGAGGGGCTCCCCGCCACCCTCACCAGGGGGGACGGTAACAGCAGGGGAGCAGCAGCAGCTCGCAGTGCTGGCATGCACATCGGGAGCAACAGCAGCCAGTGAGCCCAGTGCCTCTGCTCAGGAGCCCCGACAGTGGCACCAGCGCCTCGGTGGCACCACCCCGGCAGCAGCAAAGCCCCAGAAGCCATTTTAACCCCAGCGGAGGAAGGCTCTGGCCAAGCAGCACCAGGGACACACGCCCTGGATGCGGTTGCACCCCCGATGCAGGTGTGGGACCAGCTCTTTCAACAGAAATTCGCCAGCAGCGGGAACCCACAGCTCAGCCCCGCAGCCCACGGAGTGCCGGGCTGGCGGGAGGAGATGCCGGCAGAGCCGTATCAGGCGGCCCCGCGGTGGTCACGGGGAGCCAGGCACCGCCGCCACCGCCACTGAATCACCGGCTGCGCGCGGCTCTCCGCATTACTGATGCGTCCTGCAAGGCGCCTGGGCTGAATCCTCCTGCCGGGCTTATGCAAGTCTCCTACCGCGCAGATCGACCGCAGACCTGGAGCACCCGCTCCCCAGCGCCCGGGCTCCTGCGCCCCCGGCAAGCACCCGCTCCCCCAGGAATGCCACCGGCTTCCTCCTCGGCCCTGGCCCCGCGTGCATCTCTCCCCCCGAGGCCTCGCAGCACCCCCAGCCCCGCACACTCCTCTGCCCGGCTCCTGGGTGCGTACGGGGTGTAAAGATGGGAGCCAGACCAGCAACCCCAGGTCACTGCGAAACGAGGGCTGGATGTGGCCCCCAGCCCCCAACCCCGCTGCAAGGCTGATGCCCCAGTTGCAGAAACACCAACAGAAATAAACAACGAAAATGTCGATGCTAGCTGGGTTTTTTCCTCCCATCAATAAAGACCAGAAACAGTGAAGACAAGAGAAGACAACTGACCACCCCACCCAAAAGGAGGTGGCTCTGCTCAGCACTCTCTACCTCAGCGCACGATTTACAAGGTCTCTTATCAGATTTGCAGCTCGAGATCTCAACCCGGGCTGCTTCCTAATAATTCAATATTCATGTAAATGGCAACTCTTGTTCCTGGAGCAAGTCTGCCCCTGAATTTTGCATGAATAATCGCAGTGCCGTGTCCGTGAGGAGGCAGGATCTCTAAATGACCCCGATTATGAAATGATGTCACATATGCAGATGGGTAATGATTTTATCTTAAGATGGGAAAACGGGTTTTGCAGGGCAAATACAACTGGGTCCATACTCCATTATCATTACTAGAAAAACAATATTTTTTTAAAGGCAGGACCGATGTGGAACAGATGGACACATGTCCTCAACATGCACAAGCAGAGTGGGCTCCTCACGACCGGCCTTTCAGCCCTGCGTTGAGCCAGTCCTGTTTATGTGCACGTTTGTAGACCCAGACGATGCCGCGGCTCTGCCTGCAGCTCCTCCCCGCTGGGCAGGGAACTCTCCTACGCCACTTGCAGCATCAAAACACAGGCAGCAGCTCTTCCCCAATGGTTTTCAAGTCTTGATAGCGACTCCGGGAGAGATGGAGCCAGCACGGGCCAGGCCGGCCAGGGTGACTCCCCAAGGTCACCCTGGCACGACTGGCACCCGACCGTCACGAGCACCAGCCAGGGAGCGATGCTGCTGCGCCCTAGGGAAGCGTTCGAGGCCTCGCTCCCACCGTGGGCTCACCGCGGGGAGACCCTGCTCTCAGCAGCACCGTGGTTCTGCCACCAGGGCCACGCATGGCTCTGCCAGCTCGGAGTTGGTTGCAGGAGTGGGGCAGGCTCTGGCCCCGGGGCCATTGTGGCAGGGGCTAGCTGGGCCAGGCTGTCACCCCGCTCCAGCCTTCCCCAACAGCCCGCAGCTGCTGAGGGCGAAGCGGAGCACGGGCGGCACAGAGGGGCAGGGTCCCCCGGCTCGCCAGCCCCCGGGCGCGGGGGATCCGCCTGGCACCGCCACACCTGCTCAGTCACAGCAGGGACAGCGGAGCTCCCTCCGCCACGGGAGCAGCGATGGCCACCCCGTGCAGCCGCTCCTCACCCTGGCTCTGCAGCAGACCTGGTGCCCAGGTGAGCCAAGGAGGTGGCATCAATGGATACCCATGGTGGGTTCCCAATGGGAACATCTTCCACAAGGGTGCAAGACCCCTGAGAGGAGGCTGAGGGCCTCCAGCTGCTCCTCTGGAAGATGCCAGATCAGCCCAGGAGCAGCATGTGAGGGCAGGAGCAGGAGGTGCAGGCGCTGGTCCCTGCTCGGAGACCACCCGTCCAGGTGGGTGCCCATGGCCACCTCCACCTGCCCTGGGGACCCCTGCGCCAGTGGGGACACAACAATGCCAGCTGTGAACAGATCCCAGGGTCTAGCTCGATGGCGTCCCTCACACCAGTACCCCGCGAACCCTCCCTTGAGCCTTTCCAAACCACGCACCAGAACAGCGGCAGAACAACTCAGGGCCGAGCCCTTTGAGGTTGCTGGACCAGGGGCCCTTGACGGCTGGCTTGCCCAGCGATGCCAGCAGGGCCTTGGCCACTCAGCCCCACCGCCTGCCCCAGACGGTCGAGCCGTACATCCCTCCCAGTAGCCTGCACACGACCCAGGAGGAATTTGCTGCTTCTGAGCAACCCCAGGGCTCAGGGGGTGGAAAGGAGACAGAGCTGCAGAGACTCTCCCTCCAGGCTTGCCATTCCTCGGCTGGAAGCCGCACAGGCTGGATCCAGGGGACTCTAGTCCTCTTGGGAGCGAGATGAAACCCTCTTCAAACTCCCTGAATCTTAAGGGCTGGATCAGGCCTCCTTGGGGGAGGGAGAGTCTTCGCAAAGTGCTGCTTGGCCGCGGAGAGGGCAGCACGTCCTCCAGCCCAGACCCCCAGCCCAGCCAGGGGAGGGTGACACCTTTCCTGGGGCGGTTTGGGTGAAGAGCCAATG
Organism: Phaethon aethereus; assembly: GCF_964289735.1. NCBI lineage: Eukaryota > Metazoa > Chordata > Aves > Phaethontiformes > Phaethontidae > Phaethon > Phaethon aethereus. The sequence goes on from NC_138602.1 coordinate 5,801,397, forward strand.
CCCGGTGGGGCTCCAGAGGGTCCGTGCTGGGCCGAGCCGCCCAGAGGCCCCGGGAAGGACGAGGGAGGGGATGCCCTTGCGTGGGCAGCCCCCTCGTCCAAGCAGAGAGGGCTCTTAGCATCCCCGGATCGACTGCCGCCCCGCTGGGGAGGGGGATGCCCAGCCGCCAGCCCCTCCCCGCACGCAGCAGCATCCGCGCTGCCGCCCCCAGCACAGCTCAAGGTGCCCTCTCCCCGGGCACGGCTCGGCTCGGCCTCCCTTCCCCGGGCTCCGCTCGTCCCTCGGCCCCACCCGCGGCCCCCCGGCCCCGCGGGATGCGGGGTCCCGGGCGCGGCGCTCCCCCCGCCCGGCCGGGCGCGCACCTGAAGTCGCTGTAGGGGTGGATGATCCAGGCCCCCGCCGACTTGACGCGCTCCTGCTCCCGCTCCACCGCCTTCTGCGAGCCGAACATCCGCAGCGAGAACTTGTTGACGCCGGGCTGGAGCATCGCCCCGAACTGCCGCTGCATGAAGCTGGCCTGGCTGCCGCGGGCCTCCTCGCCCGCATCCTCGCCCGCGCCCTCCTCGGCCGCCTTGGCCCCGCCGGGGGACGCGCCGCCGCCGCCGCAGGAGAAGGAGACCTTGGGGTCGCGGGGCGGCTCCGGGCCGGGGCTGCGCGGCGGTTCCCCGCGCCGGCACTCGCCGTTCGGGGACCCCTTCCCGCCGCGGCCCCGCGCCCGCCCCGCCGCCGCCCCGCCGCGCTTGGCCGCCTCGGCCGCCTCCTCCTCGGCCGCTGCCTCCCCGCCCGCCGCGCCGCGGCCCGCCCGCATCCTGCCGCTGCCGCCGCCGAGGCCACCGGCGGCCGAGTGGCGGCCGCCGCCGCGGCGGGGGCGGGCTGGGGCGGGCCGGGGGCGGACGGCGGGGCCGGGCCGGCGAGCGGGCGGCTCCGCAGCTCCCCCCGTCGGCAACAGCCGCGGCCGGCGTGATCGGCGACCGGGCCGCCCCGCTCGGCCCGACGGCCCCGGCCCTTCGCGGGGATGCCGTCAGCGCAGCCCCGAGTGCTTCGCGGGACGCCCACTCGCGTCCCTGCCCCAGGCCGGGGACAGACCCCGCAGCCCCGCCAGGTGGCACAGGGGCTTCGTGCAGACCGGGAAGACGTGGCTTCTCTCGCAGCCCCGGGGACCCGCCGCCCGCCTCGCCAGCCCCAGCCTGTCCCCGAGCTCCCCTGCACCGAGCCGGTGGCGGGAGGAACCGGCCGGGGTGAGCGCAGGGATGGAGCCCCGGCCCTGGCACCCCGGGACAGGGCGGCTCCGGCGTGTACCAGAAATGACACGGGCCAGCAAACCCGAGCCAGACACCAGCACCTGCACCAGACACCGGCTCCTCCGCAGAGGCAGCGGGCTCCGAGCTCTGGGTGCCGGGAACAGGGCGGCAGGACCAGCACCCCCACCCCAGGAACGCGCTCGTCCCGCCGCGGCTGCCCCAGGCTGCGAGGCAGCCGGGAGGGCCCCGAGCACCCGTCCCCGGTCACGGTGCCGCACGGGTGACGCGGCCACGGCACCATCTACCGCCCACGGAGCAGAAACACAGCCGGACAGCGTGGACGGCCGGTTCCCACGCCGGCCACCGCTGGAGCCAGCCCTGCTTTGTGCCCAGGGTAGGGAACAGGCAGCGACAGCCCCCCCTGAGCCCCATGGGAGAGGGCACCCCAAAAGCCACACTCCATGCCACAGCAAGCTCACTCTGCAACAAACCACCCCCTTGGCTTCACATCGCTGCCCATGTCTCCAAACCATCCCCAAGCACTATGCCAGCCCCCCACCAGCTGCCCCAAGCCCACGGAGGAGCCCCCGATGAGACGACACTGCAGCTTGTCCAGAGGGGGAGGCTGGAGACACCAGAGCAAACGAGCAAGGCTGCAGCAAGGCAGCAGCTCAGGGCTTGCCCCGAGGCACCAGGAGGCAGAGGCTGAGCGGGACCCCCCCAGACGGCGGTATCCAGAGCACCCAAACTCTCCCCCAGAGGGAGTGGGCACCACGGAAGAGGCCTGCTCACCCCAGTCCCACACGGAGCTTGCTGGGGCAGCTGCCGCAGGCGAGGGGGCCCGGTGGAGCGCAGCACGATGCCGCTCCATCCCCACCCCAGCTCCCCGGGCTGTTTTCCACCCCCAGCACCAGCCCTGCCAAACAAAAGGCACAAGCAGTGCTTTGTGTTGCGGCCCCAGAGCCGGGTCAGGCAGGACCCATAATCCTCATCAAGGAAATTAAGCCTTTCATTGATTTTTCACCAGGACAGCACCCACAAGCACGAGGCTGGCTGCGAAAGACTTGCATAACCCACTTACGTGCCGCAGAGCCATGCTGGCCAGTCAGCCCCAGGGCTGGCCCAGCTGATTACACACTGAGGCAGCAGAAATGCTATCAGGAAGGACCAGGCCACCACAGCTCTGGGCTGCCAGCACCGCTGCCAGACCTGCCTGCCACCACACCACAGCCAGCAGCTCTCCAGGGACAGCCCTGCAATCAGCCACACTCCCTAATTATCCCTTCCCAGGCAGGGAGAGGCTGCAAGGCCACAGCTCAGACACGCACCAGGAGCAGGGCTGGCAGAAGCACCTCAGGCCAGCTGGGAGCATGTTGGGGCTCCTCTCCAGGCCCTGGCCACTCCTGCCTTGCTCCAAGGGCTCAGGGCTGGCAGCAGGAACAGGACCCCCACTGCATCCTCCGTCCTCTCCACAGGCACCGTGCTGCACACACAGGCAGCAGAAGCCTCGCACCTTCACTCTCCCTCACAGGAAAAAGCACAGAGAAAGAAAAGTAACTGCTTAGAGAAGCACAAGACACACAAGCAGCATGTCCTGCAAGGGCTCCTTGACCCCACAGCCACAAGACAGAAGAACTGCACAGCAGGGTGAGGCAATGCCTGTCCCCAAACAGACAAGCATGCCCGTGACCAGCACTTCTCTGGGCTCTGTGGAGCAGAGAGAACCGCTCATCTCCCATCACGAAGGCTTGAACACCTCTCAAGCTGCAAATACTTGGCGATTAGAACAGTCAGAGCTGGCACCGAGCTGCGACACAGAGCATCATGTTCTACAGCCAGAGGAGCCAGAAATGAGTCAGCAGGTCAGGTAACCCAGGGGTCCAGCCAGCAGGGAACAGACCAGAGTCCAAACAAAGTTTGAAAAAAAAAGAATCATCTTTATTTGTGAAGTGTGTTAACAGATGTAACAGTTCAATGCTACCCAGCAATAAAGGTATTAGACTCCACCGAGCACTTGTCTGCTCTCCGGCTCCTGTCACGCAAGCATCACATGGCTCAAGCACGAGAACACACGCTGCTAAACCGCCCCCCAGCACCACAGCCCCTGTTCACTCTGCCCCTACCCCCACTGTAGCAACTTGAGAAGAGATACTAACAACCCATGAAATAAGTTAACAGCAATCATATTTACCCCGTGCCCAGCTCTAACATTGCCTCCTGGTTGTCTAAGAGGGTAACTAAAGCAGCTCTTGGAGGAGCTGACTGGAGTCTGCCTGACACAGCATGGCACTGCGCGCGGGTCCGGGTGGTGTGGCACACACTGAGGAACGAGCCCTTCGCTCGCTCCTCCCCAGGAGCTGCACCAGCAGATCTGCCTGGTGGCCCTGGCCAAGTGGCTTACAGGGACACTTGCTGCTTCCATGCTAGGGAAGGGTGCAGCCTTGCTCCAGGTGATGCACTGGGAAAGACACAGAACTACCCTCCTAAGCCCTTTGGTCAGATGAGGTCATCTCTAGACAGTCACCAAAGCAGCTTCTTCCCCGACCCACACAAACAGGGCAGGTCGACAGACCTGCTGGGAGCACAGGCCATGCCAGCCACATCCCATGGAACAGCACACAAGGAACCCTCCACATTTCACAGCATGCTCAGGTCTGTTATCCACAGCTCCTTGAGTGGCCTCAAACACCGAGGTGAGGCAAGGAGGGCATTTCAAAATGGCCATACCCAACACACCCTGTTCTTCCCAGAGGTGAGGAAGAAATAAGTTGTCCTCCCACCTATCCCCTTTGTACCAACATGAAGAAACCTAGGACAGAGACAGCCAGTGACCTAGACTACCAGAAACTAGGGATTTACATTTACAGGTAGAAAAACCCTCCCATAACTCTTTTTTTAAAAAAGTGTATTTTAGATTCTACAACTTATGTTTCTTTAGAAAGTGAAATAACTGAATCGCAAGGACGCACTAGAATATTTCATGGTGCTATTTTACCAAAAAATTAAAAGAAAACAAAATTGTCCAGACGAGTTCTTCATCTATACATCACCTGGCAAGAGAGAAAGAAAAGCCAGTTAAATCACTGTGGGCTAGGGCTCATCTCCTGCTTCAGTCCAGGGCAGGAGTCATCAGGCAGTCCCGGCTTTCCCATGCTTTAGAGCCCCACACTATCTTCTCCTTCGCCCCTTGTCTGTCTGAGCCGAGGCCAGACACACTGCTGTTCCCCACACACAGTCCCAGCAGCTTTGGCCAGTTCCTACCAGGCTACTAATGGTCTCTGCTGGACCACAGGCAGAGAATCAACAGCAACACTTCCCTGCCCCTCTCCCCAGATCCTCCAGTACAACACTGGACCAGAAGAGCCTCTGCCTGCACGGATGTTTCTGCTTCTTCCAGCGACCCTTTGCAGATGCAGATGCTGCAGCCCGGCCAGACCCCTGAGCAGCTGATAAAGAGCTCCAGCTAGAGACAGGCACGTCAGGCCACTGTAGGAGCCTTTCACTGAGAGGAGGTGAAGAGCCTGGCACAGCAGCTGTTCTCAGCTGCAACTCTGCCCTCGGGAATGGCACCCACCTGGCCTCTGCTCTTAGTTAGCGTTTCTCTGGCGGACATTCTTGTCCTTGTGGTTTGTGGCATTGCTTTTCCTGGAAAGAGAAAAAGAGGCAGTGAGGAAAGAAAAAGCAAAGCCCCAGCCACTAGTGTAAATCAGGTTCAAACAGACAGTCAACATAAAGCAAGATAAGATTAGTTAGCAGAACAGTGTCAGTTTTGGAGACACTGGTGCTATCCCCAGTTATATGTGGTTTATACACAGGCCACATTAACCATGGGGGAAATTCTCCCACCCAGCAAGCTAGTGTGTTATTTCCACAACAGCTAGCTTTTATATTCAGAGGAGATTCCCTGGATGGATGTGACCTAGCAGTACAAATCTGGCTAAATAGGAAAACACAAGGTACTTACAGCGGTGCAGATCCTCCATCATCATCTTCACATTCAGGACAGCATAGAAAGAAAGAACAGCGTCAGGGAAGCGCATGTAAGATGTAATCTCAGCCACCTCTTTAAACTCTGGGGACTGTCATTCCAGACAGGTTACTGGATACTACTGCCCGCACAAGACTGAACCCAAAAGGTCATCTCACCCACAGGGCTCCTGTTTCACCAGGGCCTGGCAGAGCAGGGGCTACTTCTTACCCAAACACTTCCACTCCCTGCGTGAGTTTTAAGCCGCTTCTCATCTAAGCTTAGAGGAGGCACAAACTTAGACATAAGCTCCTGTTACGCAGTTGCTTCTGTTGGCACAGCATAGCCTTGGCTCGCAGGACAGCCAAGTCACCACCACCCCCCCGCCAAGCAGCACAGGTCAGGCCTGGCACCTCGTTAAACCTGAGGCACACCTCAGTACCCCAGGAGGCCACAGAAGTGGCCTTCCACACAGGGAAGGATCCAGGCAGTCTCTGAAGCAGCATCGCTGGCTGGTAATGTCTAACATTTGCACCCTGTGTATCCTCAGCATACCAGCCAGTCTTCACACCACCAGCCCTTAAAAACGGAAGAGAGCCACAGATCCACCTAGCGAGACAGCACAGCTGCTGCTGACCTACCTGCTGCTCTCACTTCAACAGCACCGCTAATTCAGATGGCTCCCAGATCTGAGCACAGACTTCACCAGCAAGTAAAGGGGAATCCAAACAGGATGTTTCAGGAATGAGGTTTTAAGCATCAGCAGTAGTACACCCTTCTTCCTCCCCACACATTTTGTGAAATCAAGATAAACACACTGCACACCACATTCTTGCTACACTGAGCAGCACATGCCAAGCCCTGAGGCCTTTCACCAGCTCCTTGCAATCTGCCACCTTCCAACAGAAGGCTCCCCATCGTCTCTTGCACAGTCCAGGCTCCCCTCAAATGGCACCAGGCAGTGAGGCCCATACTTCAAGCATTGTGACTGCCTTGGGCTCCAAGATCTGCATACAGCTGGTGAGAGGATGGACGCAGAAACATGGCTGGAACCATCTTACCTTTTGAGGTGACACAGCAGCAGAGAAGGGAAGAGTGGAAAGATAACACCAGCAAGGATATCATGCCACACACAAGCCAGACTCTCCCTATCCCAGGTAACAGGGAGCAGCCAATTCACAGCCACATACCATGAGGAACAGCATTTGTCTGAGCTGGCTCAGCAATGCCTTACTGTTACCTTCTCTCAAGAGGGGCAAGGCTACAAAGACTTTTGGGAAGAGACAACCACTTTACACCAGGAAAGTGTAAAGCCGTGTATGTCTGTCAAACAGGTTTGACACTAATCTCCTCCACAAGCACTTGGGAACCTGAGCTTAAGAGCTTTGGCCAAGGAGCATCAGGACACTTCAGTATACACACCATGTCTTCATCTGTCAAAGCATCTGCTACAGCTCTGACAGGTCAGCACTCAACATGATTGGACCAGGCTGATGTTGTCAGAAGCCAGATCACTCAACACATACAGGCTATAGTTTTTGCTGGAAGATGCAGCTACAACTGCATCTTAAGATGCAGCTTAAGATATCCACCTTCCAGCCAAGTGTCAGAGGGTAAAACATCTGCTTGTAAGACTGCCTTGAGTACAATTCCCCAAGCCCTCTAGTCAGGGGAAGGATATTTAGTTTTAGTCCCTCTGCTCCACCTCACACCACTCAGACTACCTGATGTGCTGTTCCCTTAGCAGAGGACTAAGGGCCTGACCCAGTAAGCAGGAAGGATACCAAGCATTTACACTTCATTGTTAACTGGATCAGATAAGGGAGGGGCAGCTGGGCTAACACAATGCAGATTCTTACTGATAAGGAAAGGGAGGAGCCGATATTTCCAGACCAGATTAAAGATAGCACTAGGCTTTGAGGAAGTCCCCGAGAGTCAGGATGTGCATCTGAGGACCCAAACAGATTCATGAACTGAACCTGAATTAAGCTAAGCCTGGTCTTACAGAGCCACTGACACAGGCCCCCGATTTTGCAGCACCAGAAAAGCTCTACTACCTATTCACAAATCAGCTTCTCCAGAACGTTAACTGCCAAAGAAAACCCAGTCCTGGAGACATTCACATGAAGCACTTGAGCAAAGCGCAGAGGAACTGGTGAGACAAAGGGTCAGGCTGACCTGCACTGAATCTTCTCACCCCAGATCCAAAGCACAGATTGCTGAAGGACTGTCAGAAGCAGTGCTATTACTTGCAACTCCATGTCTGAAGTAGCCTGGTAAAGACTACCACGGTTTTAGAAGTGCCCTGAGAAGCAGCCCTCAAATTAATGCCCATCTTAAAGGAAACTCCAAGTTCTCTACAAGAACATCTTGCTTGCACCCTACAAGTTACTTGGTCTCCTCAAAGATTTAACCCAAGCACCTCTTACCATCAAGAACCTCATCTGGCTTCCTCCTCTTCTCATAGATGAAGATGATGGTGACAAGAACAAGGACTTCTGCCACAATACCCAGGAAGGGCCAGAGCGCTGCCAGGCGGCTGCGTACACGCAGGTTCACGATGGCACCACCAAAGCCATAAGAGTTGGTGGCATTGCAGTGGTAGTCACCTGTATCCTCCTCAATATTCAGTTTAAGAATGCGTAACTCTGTCTTGTTGCCACTGGACTTGATAATGTATCGACCAGAACCATTGACGATGGGCTGGAGGGAGAAAGGGAGAAAGAGACAGCTCTCAGGGCAGTGCTGACATGGGGGGAGCTGCTCACTTACCATGCATGGTCCTACCGCTTACAGAAATCCTCCTTGCCATGGCACTGGGGAGGCTACTCTGAAACAGCTAATTCTGATGGACAAGGTCCTCCATCTCATTGCTGGCAAGTAGGGTAAGCAGAAGGGTAGAAAGAGCATCAAAGCACAGCACTTACCTCTTGACCATTTTTGTACCAGACCCAAGAGCTGACAGGGGGGAAAGAGGGATTCTTGCAGATCAGCACACCTGTGTCTCCCTCATTCCCATGCTCAGACTTCTTGTATGCTATCACTTGGGGTGCAACTACAGCAAGAGAAAAAGAAAATCAGACACCTCATAGGAAAGATGAAAGATTTGTACACCCTGCAGTCCACCTATCTGGAATCAAAGTTACCCATAAAGCTCAACTTCAGCTTAAGAAATGCATTAGTGGCTCTATTTCCATCATTTGTCCATTGTTTGGCATTTTCAGAGGGAAAAGCATGTCAAGTTGCAAAGGCTCAAATTTGTCCACCAGGTATTATCCCTCTCCCATTATTCTTGTGCAAACATGCCCACAGCAGAAGGCTGATTTAATGCAAGGTCCAAGAGCTGACCCTACAGGCACCTTAGCTGTGTGATAAAATGGAGCTGCCTCAAAGAGCAAATCTGGTAATAGTCATGTAGAGTCCTTCAGCTCTATTAATAAGGACTAGAAGCAGCTTTTCAAAAAGATGAAAAGATACCAAAGCAAAGCGTTTAGGAGATCACAGCTTTCCCACTCCCCATCCCATACCCAGAAGCAAACATATGAAGTTACCTGAAATATTCACTTCTCCTTTTATCATCGGGCTTGTTTTGTAGACACATTCATAGACACCAGAGTGCTCTTCCATCTTCCCCTCAATTCTACCAAAAACCAGGATGTCAGATAAGCGTTCAGCACAACTGACATCCACAGACATCTAAAAGCATCAGCAATCTCCTCCACAGGCAGTTTCTCCCATTCCAGTGCCAGTATTTATACTGCACCATGTACCTACTGCAACCCAACTCTCCACCCTTGCCTCCCCACACACTGAGGATGACAGAGGACGATTTCACATACACCAAGTCTGACACAGGTTTGTCAAGTCAGCGATCACCAAGACCCTGCTTTCTGAATCCTGAAAACTGGCAGCTTTCACTCCCTAACCCAAAGAACTCCTGCCATCAGGGCCTCTACTAAGGGCAAAAAACTTAAGACCTAGACTGTGAGCTAGTATAAATGAAGAAAAGCAGGAGCACCAGGACAACATTACACCATCACCAGATGCAGTGCGATATGTATGCTTCAGAACTGGCCAACTCCATGCTCTTCCCTCTTCCACACAGACCACAGGCCCATTGAAAAAAAAATAATCACACCCTACTGAGCAAAGCCAACAGAATCTGAAAGTGCAGCAAGAGAGTCCTCTAGTTAGCACAACCCAGAACATGGCTACATGGTGGATGTCAGCCCTGCAGTTCACCTCGAAAGGAGACAGGCAAGGAGCTTAGGAGAACAGATTCAGAGGAAAGCTGTTCTTCCCATGCAGGAAAGCCCACTGAAACACGTGGCAAAGCAGTGGCAAAGAAATACCCAGGCTGGGTTACTCTGGATTGATTCAAGCATAGGAAGAACTCCCCATTTTCCTTTTGTAAAGCTGCTGCAATGAGATTTAGTAGATTATGCTGCACCGCAACAAACCTCATTCCGCAGCTTAGTAATACCCACTCAAGGGAAGGGGCAGGCAAAGTTTCAGTCCCATGGCTGCACTGGGACAACAGGCTGTTTGTCAGTTCTGCTGTGCATGGCGCTTCCCACTTCCAAAAACCACTCAACTAAGGAATTGAGGTCACGCGAGGGAGGCTGGGTTATAAATACTTTAATCCTTGTTCAGCTCCCTGTTGCTATGGGGAGACAGGCACGTCGGCACTGCCGTACAAAAGGACATGATGCCTCTACAGCTGCTGGGTCAGTGCCAGCCAGGCCTGACTGTAATCAAAGAGGAAAGCTCACTGCACTGTTACAATAAGGCTGGTACTCCCGCTTCTGCTCAGCTACACCCTGCAAACAGCTCCTGAGCGTTGCCCATAAGCTGCAGGCAGCTTCCCAGCTTCTGCTGCAAGAACCGCTGGACTTCGGAAAGGTACATAAAACCCAACGGCAGAGACAACATACGCTGGAGTCTCTTGTTCCACACGTGGCCTCTGGGGAGCAGGGAGCTGATGTCCTGCCCAGAGCAGGGGTCCCCCAAAGCTCTGGGAAAACAGCTCTAGCACACCGACGTCAGTGCTGCAGACGGGCGGTGCAGACACAGGCCAGGCAGCAGCCTCAGCCATGTTGTACCTCGCACGCCGCACCTGACAAACCAACCGAGCCCAGCTGAACGCCTGCAGGAAGGCATGAAGCAGCAGAACTTCTCTTACTAAAAGGATATCTGTGGCATATAACTTTCCCTTCCTCCTCCTTTCTGACTCCTCCTCCCCATAAAGTCGAAAATGCCAGGCCTTACCAAAACCTTGTTTAGCTCATCGTATGTTCTAAAGTTCAAAAGCCTACATTCAGCAAGACTGCAAGTATTTAGCTTTGGGCTCAGCCGACAGGAAACATTAATTGCACCTGGTAAAAAACCTGTTCAGATCCTTATTTGACCTTGCCCCTGACACTCACGTGTAACTGGTGAAAGCACTTGACTCCGTGTCCGTTTGAAGTATCTTGTCCCCATGCATCCATTCGTGACCATCGATGGCAGGGTAAGACCCAGTCATGTTACAGGTGAGGATCAGCTTGCCAGAAACACCAGTTACATGAACCTTGATGTCTGGACCTGCATTTGTAAATAATTCAATTGAAGTTAACATGCAGTATTCCAGAGGTCACATGCCTGCCCAAGAACCTTTAATGCAAACAGTTACCAAAACCCACAGCTCCTTATCTCTATCATAGCTTCCACTTACCTTTGCAATCGGTTCCTACCAGAACTGAAGATACCAGCATAGGAGAGACTCGAAAACCAGGCGACTAGGGCCTGACTGCACCTAGCGATAACTGATGCTGACCCCGCAGCTGCTCCCACCACGAGCAGAATCGCTGCCACGTGCTCTGGGTAGTTTTGAGTCCCTACTGCCCCTACAAAAGGTGCAGCTCCAGCAGAGCTAAGTGCACAATAAGCAGTGGAAAAGGTCATACTGTGAAGGGCAGTTACAAGAGTATGCGTCTCTGCTTTTACGAGCCACTACAGCACTCGCTGTCAAAACCTTCCAGAATCTGAGCAGACTTAGACACCTCCAGGTCACATAACTGATGGCAGTCAAGACCCTCTTTTGTGAGGGGCAGCAAACAAGACCATATGCGAGCAATGTGTGCATCATCTGATGCAACCCAAGAGATTACAGTTAGATTTACTCCAGGGAGAACACATAGAACCATGACTCCAAAAAGTCCTGAGCCTCCATGTGCCAAGCAGCAGTAAATTATGTAACATAAGATGACTCAGACACTTCTACTTGTAGGAGGCAGTCCAAGAAAACAGCTGCCATTAGCAGCATCATTACACAGCCCTGGTGGCACTACGGTTCCTACCCTTCCTCTCAACCTCAGTCTCCTGGAAGGAACAATGTTTGCACAGGGCTGACAAGCATTTCGCTTTTCTTCCTACCCAAATTCCACCAGAAGAAGGTTCTGCTGAAGTTCTGTATTCCCTAGTACATTTATGCTGACAAGACTGCTCTGCTAACTTCAGGATTGGTAGTGAGACCTTAGCAGGATGTTAAATTCCCTCACACTGGCCCAGGTTTCTGTTACTCAAAGCAGCTGCCTGTTAGCTCCAGAGTTTGACTGCCAGCTCTGTAAGCAGAGGGAATCTGGTCACTTCCACAGGACAAGCAACTACATCAGTGACGCACACAGACACGGCCATTTCAAAAACGGTTGCATCTCAGGAAACTCAAAGCAGGTTTTGTTCCCCACAGCTTGTATCACTAGCAAGAAAGCGAGCTTAAAGCAAGATGGTTCACAGGAGCAGAAGCTGTACGAGCTGTAGGGAAGGGCCAGTTTGTCAGTGGTGGTTAGGGCAGAGTCTACTGCAGAATCAAGACTCTCAATTCTGCAAGCCAGCACCAGGACTCTGAGGCACTCAGGAATAAGCAGTAGGTTCCAGGTCTTTGGCTCCGGAAAGGGCACAGGATTGCCGAAGGGTGTTTTGGTTGGGAAGCCACAACCCTTTTTGAGCAGGGCCATTTCGGGTCAAGTCACAGGTGGTGAGGGAGATGACAGAGGGTGGGAGTCTCTCAGTTCTACAGCTGGGGTGGGAGGGTGAGGAGCCACAGGACACAGGTGCAGGGGTGAGCACAGCAGGAGACTCAAGACACCGGTGTCTGAGCAAGTGCCAAGGCCTCAGTGTGGCCACTCACGTTCGATGACAAAAACGTTCGCCTGGGAACGGATCCATTTGACTTTGGGGCTCTTCGACAAGTGGTTGCGGTCAGGGTCGTTGCTAGCCCGGCACTCATACATGCCCGAGTCGTCGCTTGTGAGGTTTGCGATGTAGATGGTACTGGTAGAGTGCAGGTTGTAGGTGGCGTTGATTTTGACACGGTCCTGCCGTGCGCCATCCCAGAGCTGAGCATAGGTCTCATTTGGTTCGTTTCCCTCAAACCACCACTGGATCTCAGGGATAGGATTGCCAATCGCCTCGCAGTACAACTCGACGCTGTCCTGAGTCAGTCTCTTTTGAGACAGTGGTGACTTTATAAAACCAGCTATGAGTTGAAGAGGTATTAGTGCAAAGTGTTAGTGCAAAGCAAGAATTCACCCCTCTACAAGCAAAAAAAAAATTCAGCCATTGAGAAGAGGCCACATACAATCTTCAGATCAGTGTACTCTTCCCTCCCTCCCCTCCACACTCTCTGAACTCTGCCCAGTGCAGACAGGACTTATTTTCAATTGTTGCATCTCCAGACAACAATACTTCCTGCGACTCCACTGCAAAACCAGAACATACAAGCCAGCACACAGTATTTGCCACTATCCAAACAAGAAACCCACAGCAGTCATGGCATCGCCCGTCTTCTGCAAGGGACAGCATGATGCTCACCAGGGCGGACCAAGAGCCTGCAACGCTTCTCCCGACACCCAGTCTCCAAGCTCTTTCAGTTCCGGAGGAAGACAACAACACATTTTTGTTTCAGGGGCTTATCCAGCTTCCACAGTCCCCACACAAAATTAGCATCCCCTATGCTCTGGCAAGGCTCGCCAAAGCCCCCACTGCAGGCTGCGACGGAAGGCTGGCAGCAGCACGGCAGCAGAACCCACTTCTCGTCCCGCTGCAGGGAGGGCAGCACCTTTGCCAGGTGCCCAGCAGCGCCCAGGACACAGACCAAGCCCTGCTGAGTCAGTTTTGTTAAGATAACTGTAACAGGAAAAGTGCTTCATTACTCTGCTCTCTGAAGAGGAACAGGTCCGCTCCTCCTGGCTCCACACACTCGAGCTCAGCTGACCGTAGTTCCGAGCTGGCCGGGCCCCGGCCACCCCTGCGTCGCTGTGCAGTGACCAGAGGACACGGCACCCTTTGCCGGCCCCATCTGCCAGCCCTCGCTGCACGGGCTGCTCTCTGCGCCACTCACACACTTGATTCACCACTCTGCTCGCTAAGACGCCCACCAGATACTTTTAAACACAGTATTAACAGCTTTTTTGGAGGGGGGGAATGCCTTGCAGTCTGCGAGATGTCACAAGCCAGGTGAGGAAATGTGTAACATTCATTGTCATACAAACAGTGAAATCAGACTTTTCATCTCAGGCAAGACAACTTTGCAGAGCTAAATTAGTAATAAAGAGATTAAAAGCATGAGAAGCAGCTGCAGCCGGGAACTACGGTATTTTTCAAACTGCTCTTGCAGCGAGAGGTCAGGGGGTTCGGCTTTCGAAAACGAGACAGTCCAAAGGTAGGGCCATGAGCCACTGGGCTGCAGAAGGCTGCGCTGCCAAACATCTTCAGGCTATTAGCCAGGCACAGCGACCAGCAGTCCCCAGGTGCAGACTGCCCCAGCCATTCCAAGGCAGCCGGGAGAAGGGCAGGGCCCCAGGGGAGCCGTTCTCAGAGTGGGCAGGAAGGGAGGCTCTAGCAACACCGCTTCAGGAAAAGACATCACTCGTGGGTCAAGGCTACTTACGTGACTCAACCTCAGCCAGATTTACGAAGAACTAGTTAAGCTTGCAACACGTCCTTCCGGCACACTGACTGTGCTTCAGACGTGCCAACAGCAGGCTTACGGGGCATCCCACACACAAAGCCTCTTCCAAGAAATTAATTTACCCAGTCGTCAAGCACTTAAAGTTCATGATTATATACAACCCTCCATATATGTACCATGAGGTACAGGCACAAAGGAGGTGGGTTTGGGAGCAATTTTTTTGGTTTTTTGAATATGTGAAGATTTTTTAGCAAGAAATCCTATGACTATTTTTTGGATTGTAGAAACACATCAGTATTACAAAACCAAGTTTGCTCAAACTCAGGAAAACTACAAGTCCGCAAGGTAAGTTGCGGAGTCCTAAATAAATCAATTCTGCATTTCTCAAAGGAAAAATTAGCTCTATACACTAAAGCTTTAGAAGTCTGGAAGAATAAACATGCCTGGACAAGGAAGGAGAGAACTGACCCTCATCTGAGACCAAGCCACTTTTAGAAGGCTGATACTGAAAACTAAGGTACCTTAAAAACAGAGGTCAGAGTAACTTGAGGGCTAAAAAACTCGTTGCCGTTTCATATACCAACCACAGTACTGCTGGTTACATTCCGGAATGCACTGTTCAACATCACCTTTGCAGGAGTTTCAAGGTTTCCAGGTGACTCTGGATGACAGAATTGTACCAGAGACACCAGAATGATCTTCTTGAACTGCTTTTAAAACAGTGGGAGGTGATGGGGGGGGAGGGGGGCCAAAAGACACAGAGGAGTGTCAGCTGTAAGCAACTTTCTCATACACCGAGTTTCGCTTCTAGAACTTATCTGTGTGCCAAATGGGGTTTGGGTTTTTTTTAACCCGCAGGCCTGTGATTAAACACTCCCAACCACCTAATTTTGAAGAGTCATAGAACTGACTACAGGACTTGTAGAAGCCTGCCCCATTTTAACTACAGCCTGACTTAAAATGGGAGCTAGTAAAGATCAAGAGTAGGTTGTTTTTCATTTTTTTGGTAGGCTGCTTTTTTTTTTTTACAGATACAAGGTGATTATTGTATGCTGACAAAGTAAGCTGTTGCAAGGTTACTTTCTCTGAGTTGGAGGGCACTTCATGCAGTTCAGACAGGCTAAAAAGCTTCAGCAAGCAGTAACAGCAAGTACCATTTGAATTCCCATGGGATTAATATCCCCTTCTCCTTCCAACACAAAGCAGACCAGGCAATCAAAATCCTGGGTATTCACAGCTGGGGAAAGCACTCACCAAGTCCAGGGAGATACCAGCACAGCCAGCATCAATACACTAGAATCGATCAGAGCTACTCAAACATTTTCCAAATGGTGATGGGCTGCAAGTTGAAACCAGCTCACAAAAACAAGACATTCTTCACAGAACAGAGCTGGGCAATTCTCTTGGGCACAGTGCAGTATTTGATCAAGCTGGACAGCGGGGAAGGCAGACAAGACCAGGTAACATTCTCGCAAGTCACCCTCAAACTAAAAGCAACCTCTGCCCCTGGAGCAGAGGGAGGAGTTCTCGTGGTATAAACAGTGTCTGCGCTCCGGGCAGCCGAGCCTGGCAGGAGCCTGCACCGGCCCGCAGGGTACACTCTCCTCCCTGGCATGACCTTTGCTTCTTGGCCTTGGAAGGGGATATATGAGGCTCTGACACTTTTTGCCATTTCCACTAAGAGCTATAAAAATTACTCCCCCCTTAAGTTTCGCATAATGAGGCAGTTCACTAGACAGCCAGGTCAAAGGCGAGCGCTTTCAGTCAGGATACCTCCTCCTGAGGGCGCAGAGTCCAAGCACGTGCCTACCTGCGCTTCAGCCGCTTGTTCTGCATGGAGAGCTACCAAAGCTGGGACGTTTAAAAGGACCACCTCTCATGAGGTCTGCTCCCTAAAGCCAAATCTAAACACTGCTGAGAGGCAAAACGCCTCACTTTCCAGCCCCCCACTCTGCTTACTTGAAGGACCAGCATCGTTACAAGCCCAAGAGCCCCACAGCTCCCCCACAGGGCAGGACACGTGTGTTACACAACCAACGGGCTTGCAGAGCAGCTCTTCCAGACCAAGGATAGAAACAGCCTTCTCCACATCTCATTCGCATCGATCCCTTGGAGAAGGGATTGCTCATCGCAGGCCTCTGCCAGCGCTCAGTGTGGCAGACTGAGCGGGAAGCAGCCGACATAGGCTGTTTCAGGTTAGTTTATGAAACTCACAGTCTACCCTAAGCGTGAAGTTTAGGAGAAGGCTCTCCCCTGCCCTCCTGTTCTGCAGTATTAAAATGCAACTCTGCTGCAAGGAAACGCTGGCGCAGAGACACTTCTGTCACTACCCCTGGGTTTTTCAGAATCCTCCCACTCTTTTGCTTCAGTCTTTGGGTTTGGCTCAACTACACTGAAATAAGTCTGACACCACAAACAGGCTACAAATTTTTATGTACCTAACATACTAAACAGCCAGAAACAGCAGCCTACCACTCACAATAAAACAAAGCCTTTACCACCAGCACCTCCTGCATCAGGTCTCAGTCAGAGACTGCAGAGTCCTCCGCGGGAAAAAGCCGCTGTGCTTGCCAAGGCAGCCTGCTCAGCTGTGGCCCTGAACACACCGATGGGCCAGGCCCCTCTGACACGAGCTCAAGAGGCGAGAAAACGAAGCCAGAGCACCAGCACACGGCAAATCCCGGCTCGTGTCTGAAGCACCCAGCAACAGGCTGCCGTGATCGCCAGCACTGCACCCAGCTCCCAGCTGCTCATCGCAACCGGCCAGAGACCAGGAGTTGTTTCCTCATTAGGGGATTATCAACTTAAGCGTCACGTGAACATCTTCGGGGTTTTGAAGCCTCGAGACCTGTTACTCCGCGCAAGCTGGAAACCGGAGAAGTGGCCGCGAGGAATAAACTTTCTCCTCCTCGCTAAGGCAGCTCCGGAAGCACGGGCAGCTCACCGCCCCTGCGGCGACCGGCCTGCGCAAGGCGCGAGCTAGCGGCCGCCGACGGACCGGGGGCGCCCCGCTCCGAGCCCCCCGGCCGCAGCGCGGCTTTGGGGCGCCGCCCCCCCGCCGCCCGGCCCCGCCCGCCGCGCGACGTGCCTCGCCGCAGGGCGCCCGCACCGCCGCCCGGCCGGCCCCGGCCCCGCTCCGCCCCACCGAGCGGCGCCGCCCGAGCCCGCCGCAGAGCCTCGCAGCCCCCCGCCCGCGGCCACAGCCCCCGCCCGGGAGCCGTCCCGCGGAGCGCGCGCACACACACACGGCCCGCCCCCCCCAGGGCGCTGCCTCAGGGCCCCTTCCCCGGCCTAAAGCCTCCCCGGCCCAGGCCGCCCCGAGCCCCCCCCAGTCGCCGCCGTGCCGTACTTGTCCCCGCGACGCCGGCGACCAGCCCGCCGAGGAGGAGCAGCGCCAGGAGGCCGCACGACCGCACCACGCCCGCCGCCATCTCCACCTGCGCTCCGCGCCGCGCCGCGCCGCTCGCTATAAGCGCCGCGAGGGGTCACGGGGGCGGGCCCGGGGCGGGCCGCGCCCCCTCGGCCCTCCCGATGGCCAATCGTGACGCAGCTCAGTCGAAATGGCCCGCCCACCCAGCCCAACGCGGCCAATCAGAAAAAAGGTACGACTGAGCGCTCCTCTCCTTCCTGTCCCCTGCAGGGAGAGCCGGTTCGGGCCGGTCCCGCCGCGGCCACGCCCACCAACCGGAAGGGCAGCCAATGAGGAGGCGCGGCGGGGAGAGGCGGACGGCGGGCGGCGGGGGACAAGGGGCCGCAGCGCCCGCGGCCGGGCCGGGCCCGCTCCCGCACGCGCGAGGGACGGGGAAGGGCGGGCGGCACCCGGGGGGTCCCGGCCGTATTTGGCACCAAGGCGGCAGCGGGAGGGAGGTCACGGTTTCGGGGAAGGGCTGCTCCGCTGCCGCCGCACGGCTCCGGGCTGCGCCGGGAGGCTGCTGGCGGCGTGGACGTGGCTGCGGGTGCCGGTGGCACGGGCTGGAGGTCGGCGCAGCGGGGAGCTCAAAGAGCCGCACGCGGCGGGGAGCGGGCAGGGCCTGGTAACGTGGGCGCTCGCTGCGGTGAGGAGGGGAGGTCGAACGTACATTTGCGAGAGTTGCCACCCCCGCCAAGCCGAGCAGCGCGCGTGGCGCGTGGGGCTGCCGGGGGCCTGCGCCCCCTCGGGGCGCACCGTGGGCAGGGGCGCGCGGGAGGGCCAGGGGCCGCCTCGCCACCGCCGTGGCGGTGCCGGCGCTGGGGGTGAGGCGGGGCCGCCTGCGTGGGGGCTGCTGCATCCCCGCAGCGGGATGCGTGGGAAGGGAACCGGGTGGTGCTTCCTCGGCGCGGGGAGCAAGGCAGAGACAATACCTCCCGCAAACAACAGCGGGGCCGGTGCCAAGACAAACCGGCAGCCCTGCATGCCAGGGACCCGGCCGGCTGCACGGAGCCCTGTCCCACAGCCCCCGTCCAGCCTTCGGCAAGGGCCCCAGAGCCCCTGGTCAGGGTACCCCGAGGTGCAGGGAAAGCACCTGGCCCTGGGATCTCAGCCCAGGCGGTACTTTCCGCCAGACCAGGGTGATGATGCGCCTCAAGTTGCCAGCACCAGCCCAGCTGGAGCAGCCTGATAAGCCTGAGGGGCTGGGGCAGGCGATAACCAAGCATGGCTGGGTGCTGCGGCCCCAAGGCAGCCGGGGCAAAGGGGCCTCTGCAGGGCAGCGGCTCCGTCCCCAGCTCTTCCCCATCCCGGCAGCCAACTCGTGACTAACCCAGCCCCGGGCGCGAGCGCTCACAGCCGGGGGGCTGAAGGCGCTGGGCCGGGGGGCAAGAAGAGCCTAAACAATGGGATCAGCGGCGCCAGCCCCTGCCATGCTCTCCATGGGGATCTGCCAGCTCTTGTAAGCTTCTGAGTCCTCCCGGAGCGTTTCTTCCTGCAAGTGCTGCATCTGCCCGTGGCACGTCCTGCCCAGCTGCCCGCTCCCATCCGTCAGCCACCGCACTCCCCCTCCACGCTCCCCCCTGTGCTGGAGGCATTCGGCAGATGCAGGTCCTGCAGTGTGGTGCAGAAATGGGGCAGAAACAGGGCAATGGCAGCCTGTGGCACCCCCCAAGGAGCCAGTCCCACTCCAGGCAGCCTCCAGCATGTCATGTCTCACAGCTGGCATTGCCAAGAGCTCTCAGCTGTCCAGGCTGGGGGAAAGGGGCCACACAGGGCCCAGGACCATCCTGACAGTGGGGACAGCAAGCGGCAGGGAAGCCATCCCTCTCTGAGCTGCCCGGTTTTGCAAGACCAAGGCACCCCAGACACCCCAGGACTGGTGGCAGCTCCCAGTGCTGCTGGAATCACTACCCCGTTACCCACAGCAGTACCCCGAGCGCAGCAGGGAGGTAACTGGCTGCAAGGAGCTGGCAAAGGCAGGGGGTACATGAGCACAGCAGTTCGGTGGGCACATCCAGGGTGCGTGGAGCAAGCCCCCCAGGAAAAGGAGGTGGGGGGCTGGCTTTGAAGCAGCAGCCAGGGCCACTGCTGCTCTGTGCTGGCTGGGTGACCTTGGAAGCCGTTTGCCAGGCCTGAGTAAAGTGACAATAATCCTATTCACCTTTTAGCCTCATTTCCTGAGGCAACAAAGCACATGCATTTGCCACGTGCAGTCACAGGCATCACTCAAAGCCTGATCTCATTTGCACAGCTCCAGGGCAGGGGGGAAGTTTTGCTCACTCCCCCTCTGACAAGCTTTGCCCAGGGGGTGTGAGCAGGGGCAGGAGCCCTGCGGGGCACGGAGAGCCCTCGGCAGGCGGTTTACTAGGGGCACGTCCCTGCCATGGCCTCGAGGAGCTGGTGGCAGAACTGACCTCCCCAGCCCAGGAGGACGAGGCACTGGTGAGGCCCCTCGGCTGCGTAGTCGGAGCCGGGCAGCCGGGAGCTCGCCGCAGCCTCGAGAGCTCGCATGTCCTGGCTGGTCCTGGCCTGTGGGCTTGGGGCGCATCCAGCTGCACCCGGATCAGAGCAGCCGCGAGGGCCCCGGGCACCCGTCAGCCGCCGCTCTGCGCAGCCGGGCACCGCCTGGGCAGGTCCGCTGCCCGCGGAGATGCCTGCGCTGCACAGCTGGTCTCCGAGGAGCAAGAGGGAAAAACAGCTTCCCAGTGCAGCGCTGGAGGGTTTTAAGGGCTCGGCAGAGCCTGCCCTCCTGGCCAGGCAGAGACCAAGCACTGGCCACAGCTCAGGGGCAGAGGCCAGGGACACTCTGCCCTCCCCTTGCCAGGAAGGGCAGAGATGCTCCCCAGGCCAAAGGCAACTCTGCCCAGACACTCCTGCCCGCTCTGTGGGTTTGGGGAGGGAGGGAAGAGGGCAGCCACAGGACCCAAGGCTGCTCCCGCAGCCCCCACCCACAGCCCTGGGAAAGCAGCTATCCCACCCACCCCTCCCTGCCGGGGCTGCAGGCAGCAGGGCAGGAGCTGGTCCATGGCTGACACAAACCCCCCAGCCTGGGCCCAGACACGGGCAGAGCCTCACCCACACACCACACAGCCGTTCCCTTGGATGTACTTTATTAAATAGTTTAAAAAAAAAAAACAGAAGCAGAAAGACTCAGAACTACCCCGTCCCTCCCAGCTAGTTAAAAACTACAAACAGCCCATCCCCATGCCCCACCGGTGCCAGGCAGCTTCTGGGCATGTCCTGCCCGATGCCCCGGGCCTTGCCGACCCATTCGCTGCGAACATGGCTCCAGCATCACAGGAAGGCACAGCAGGAGAGTCCCACCAGGGACCGCTCTGCCGGGGGCAGCGGGCAGCAGCGCTCACCCTGCAGCCCTTCCTGCTCGGACATCTCAAAGGCTGTAGAAATCTACACAACGCTCACACGCTTCCCACCCAAAGCAACCACTCACTGGCTCCACAGCCTCCCCAGACCATTCCATATGGGGCTGAAGCGGAGCTGAACATGCCCGAATGATGGGCAGCCAAGTCCAGGTTTTGCCGTCACTCCTCATCCAGCCAGAGCCACCAGCTCCCTGGTTACTCAGGATTCATGAACTCCCCAACACTACTTCCCCTTCCCCACCCGCCCCCCCACCCAGGAAGTTTATAAAATAGGGTTTGTTTTTTTGCTTTTTCTACAAAGACAGTGGTGGGATTTCCTTTGCAACAGCAGAACAGTCTCCCTGCGAGGTAGAGTTAATTTCGGGGCTGACAGATCCTAAATTCAAACCAGTTTGTCCTAGATGAGGTAAAATTCAGTAGTTTATAATAAGTTTTGCAATGCCAGAGGGCCATCAAGATTCCTCATTGCCGGAGTCATCCTCATCACCATAACAGCTGTCTGCTTCCTCCTCCATCTCATCATCCTCATAATAGTCATCATAGAAGAGGTCTGAGCCCTCATCTGGGGCTGGAGTCTTGGTCTTCACACAGTACTCTGCCAGCGTGGTGGGGACCTTTACGCCATCCCGCTCTGCGTCCACCTTCGTGCCTAAGACTTGCTTCCTGGAGGGCGAGAAGCAGGGGGTGAGCACGGAGCTTCACACAGCACACCCATGTCACCACATGCAGCCCACCTCAGGGGGACACCCGTCGACATAGCCCTTCCCCTCTCACACCGCAGCTCGCGGGTCGCTCACCCGCACAAGCCTGGTGAAAGGACGGGGGAGGGAGAGCACCGTGGAGCAAGCGTGGCTGCACTGTGACATGCCCCCTGCTGCGAGGGCCTCCGTTGCCACATCAGGGCTGGCCAGTCTGCAGCTCAGGAGCTTCACGTGCCAGTCCCATGAGACAGCCCTGACAGCAAAGCCATGCTGGCACCATGTCTGCTGCAAACCCAGATCCTCAGCTGTGGAGCCAAGAAGGGCCAGGGATTAGGCTGAGAGCAAAGCTGTTCACAGAATGCAGCCAAGCTTCTCCCAAAAGCCACACTCAGAGCCAGAATCCTTCCCTCCTACCAGCCTGCAGATGGGACTCAATGGGGCTGAATATACCCTCAAGATCCTCTGTGTCCTACAAGATCACAGCTTCGCAAGTGTTCTCAACAGTGCCACAGTGCTGCTGGGCCTGGGCTCAGCTCAGCACACACCTGATGATGTCTGTGTACTCCCGGTCCTTCCCTTTGCTCTCCTTCCACTTGCGGTACATCACAGAGGCGTCCACGTTGGCTGGAGAAAATGTGTTGGGTTCATTCAGCAACGAGATCACGCTCAGGAGAATGGTCCTGGCAATCAATAAACATGAGCAGGTAAGAGCCGAGGTGGGTCAGCAACTGTCCAAGCCCCAGCAATGCCAGCAGCCTCAGTGTCACAGCATCGCTGCATCCCATGGGTCAGGAGAGCCTGGTGCTGGCCCACTAGCGAGGGTGCATCTCAGCAAAGTTGAGCAGGCCAGGCAGGAGAGGGCAGTGCACAGGCTGTCAGCCTCACATCTAGCTGCTCCTCAGCAAGGCACACAGCCCAAGTGCCTTTCAGGAACTTCTAGGCATCTCCTGCATCATCCCTGCCCTTGGACAAGCCTCCTGCCTGCACTTCCCTCCCTGCGCAACCCTTACCGCACGTTCTGGGTGGGGTTCCACCGCTCAGATGGCAGCTCCCCACTCTGCGGGTCGTCCACCGGCGGGTGGAGGATGGAGATGCAGACATCACCAGTCTGAAAGCACAAGTGGAACAAGATCCTTAGGAGCTGCTGCCCCAAGCACCCCCCAGCAGCAGCTCGGTCCTCTGTTCCAGTAGTCTGCTTGCTCTTCACTTTGGCTTAAGCCAGGTGAGGCAATCCCAGACCATTCTTTCAGTCCCTAGGAAGGGACAGCAGAAGTGGTGGTCCTCACTATGCTGCCCACAGCCTCAGGCCTTGGATAATGACCCTGTGATCGCCAGCACAATACAGACAAGGTTGCCTAACCATCAGCCATCTGATGCCCGAACACGTTGCGTGCCCAGCACAGCCCTCCCAGTGACCACCTGACACAGCCCACCACCACACAGCCCCAGGCAGCAATCCACTGCAGCACGCAGCCCTGGGGCCACGCGCATTGCTTGCCCGACATCCACTCTTGGCGTAAACACAACACTCCCACTAGTGGGAGCCTTCAAGCCTGGAAAGCCTGGCTGACCTGGAACCAACTCCAGGACAGGAGACTGGCTGTCGTAAGCTCATTAGCTGCATTTCCAGTGCCAGGCACCTAACACCAAGGCACTGAGTTTCCAATGCCAGACAAAGGCTGGCATTTTCATCCAGTACTGTCGCAATAGATGGACACATGCCCCCTGCCTGTCCAAGACACCCCACGCTGTCCCAGGCAACCTACCTCGTAGATATTGGGGTGCCACATTTTGGTTACGAACCTAAAGGCAGGAGGAGAATAGGGGTAGTCGATGGGAAACCGGAGACGAGCCTGCAAGGAAACAATAAGGAGAAGTGAGTTTCAGCTTGGGAGAAGGAAGAGAAGGAAAACACAGATCTCCTGACACCACCAGGAAAAAGGAACCTCTGCCAAGTCCAGCTGTGCTCCTGCAGAGACAGAGCCTCCATGCCTGCTGGCTCTGCAGGCAGGACACCGGCAGCGTGGCTGCCCTGCCACCACGTAGAAGGCGGCGAGTGGCTGGGCCTGCGAGCTGCACCTTCACCACCATCCTTCCCCATAACCTCTCCTCCACCAGGGTCCACCTGTACTAAGCCGGTGCTCTCCGACGAAAGGAGGCAGTGGGCCCCAGCCAGAGTGTAGCCGGAGCTCACGGTGCTGATCCGGCACACGCCTCGCGTGCTCGCTGCCCCCTCCCACACCAGCACCCACGGCACAGGGTGACGACTCCGAGGGCAGGCTGCTTCTCATGGCACACAGTGGCAGGACGAGGGCCCTGTGGCAGGCAGGGCTGGGGGCCCCAGCTCGAGCCGCAGGCCTGAACAAACCAAGCAGCACTCGGAGCCAGACCTGGGGCCATCCTCAGTCCTGCTGTCAGGGACACACGATGGCTGCGCCACTGGAGAAAAGGCTGTTTACCCTTCAGAGCTCAGAGGGAAGCAAGCATCAAGTGCTCGGTGCTCTGATAAACACGTTGAATCTCTAAAAATAGCCTGTCACCGCTGAAAAAAGAGACCAAGTCAAAACTGGCCGCAGCGCGTAGCTCAGGTGCTAAAAATAAAAGCACATGAAGATCACGCCGCAGCCCATGACTCCAGCACCAGCAGAGACAACCGGCCCACCCCTGGCTTCTTCTGCAGGCGGTGGCCACAAAAAGGTATTAAGGCAGGCCAAAAAGACAGGCCTGCTGTCAGCCTCTGAGAAGGCAAAGCCTGAGGTGGTATGGAGACACATAACAACATCCCCATGCTTCCCAGAGAGCTGCTGCCCCAGCCCACCGGTGACAGGCATCCCAAGAGGATGGGAACAGCTTCTCCCTGCATCGCTGCACAACTTTGCGGTGACTGTTTCAGCTTTCGGGTGTTTCCAGGCTCTGGAAGCAAACTTCCAGATCAAGATTCAGCGGCTGCTCCCAAAAAAGCCAACGGCCAGAAAGAAATAACAAAATGGTGAAGACCTAAAACACACAACTACTCCCCAAATATTTCTTGCTCCCTCAGCTCGTGTACATGAGAATTTAGACGTTGAATCCGTGAAGTGACAGTGTGAACTGTCCTGGCTCTGCACAGCAGCAGGGGACAGTGACATTGCTCTTCACCCGTGGAACAAGCCCCCGAGCCCAGCGTGGGCCCCATTCAGGAGGAAAACTGCAAACGAGGCTTCGGATGCTTCTGGAATTGCAGCCTCGACAATAGGCAACGTTGCCAAACCTAGCTGTCAGCTAACAGCCGATACAAGATTAGTGTAGAAGGCAGAGACACATCTGTCCTCCTCCCCACCGCCCTGACCAACCCCAGCTCCGTCCTGGGTTCCAACCCCTCTGCTCTCTGCCCCGCTCCCACCCTGCCAGGATCTGGCCCTGGCACAAGTCGGTCTCACTGTGGCAGGTCCGTCCCTATGCACGTTACCGCCTTGCCTCGCAGGCTGGCCCTTTGTCTGACCACTCTGTGCTCTGTGGCACAGGGCAAGGGGTGGCAAGAGGGAAAAGCGAGGCGGCAGCTGGGGCTGGACGTGTTTCGTGTGCGTGTGGAGCTTCAGGCAGCCCAGGGCAGCACGCACTCACACACAGCAACATGCGGCCCTGTGCTGGGCTCTGGCCAAACAGCTGAACTTCACAGAATAATCCCCTTTGTTGTGTCAGAGGAGATCAGAACAAAACCAGCCAGAGGCAAAGCAATCCCGAAGGGGGCTCAGAAAGCAACACCGCTTTGCCATACACAAACAGGCTGACGTTACTGCGAGTTGGAAGAGGACTCAGCCCCTTCACTCTCCTCTTACGCAGGAAGTGTCATCTACAGCCACCCAACAGTGTTGAGCCTGTAAGCTCTCAAGCACAAAACAGAAGCATGAGCTGCCGAAAGGGTGAGAGTACAAAGGGCCTAGTGCGAAAAGACACTACAGAAAAAGACTCCATTTCAGTCAAGAGACAAAACCTGACTCTAAAGTATCAGACTTGCCTTCCACCACTCCACAGAAAAACAAACCACCAAGCTTCTTGGGCGCAGCTGACCCTCGGGCTGACTCAACCCGGGTGCATCCCCACCCTGCCAGCAACAGGATGAAGACAGAAGAGCTCGTAGTGAGGAGGGAGGATAAGAAAGAGGAAGAAAACAGCTACACAGGTTACACAACACCTGGGAAGAGCACATACACATCCGCTCCATAGGCACTGCGCAGTCAGGCCGTGCACGCCTTCCCCCCCCCCCCAAACCAAACCACAACACCCGCTCCCCACCCAGCTCAAGTTGCTGCTCAGTTGACCTGAGCTGCCTGTGCCTGCACAGGAGAGTCCTTTGTCTTTTCCATCTGGTTTAGTGACGATGCCCTAGATCGCCTTCAGGAGAAGGGACACCAATGACCCAGAGCTCACCCTCCTCAACTCACAGACCAGGATGATGGAGGGAGCAGGAAGGAAGAAAAGCCCTTGGAGGAAAAGGCCCTAGCGGGGCCAAATCCTCGTTCCAAGGAAGGGAATCCTTGCCTAGTTTGGCAGCAGACACCTGCACACAGGCTCCCTTCTTCACCCCGGCTCCTCCTTGCAGGCACCCCTGGAACACCCCAGTTCATGAAGCCCCAAGGACCTCCAGGTGTCCAGTTACAGACACAGGTCTCCCCGGCCCTCACCACCCCCTCAGGCCCAGGGGCACCCCTGTCGTGCACCCCCAGTACCCACCCCAACCCTACCCCCAAGACACCCTCCTTCTCACCCCACAGCCCCTCCCAGGGCCTCCCTGCTCTCTCCCCCTTCCAAAATCCCTTCCCAAGCCATCCTCCCCCCAGCATGTCCCCCAAAACCACCTACTCTGCCTTTGCCCCTCCTAAGCCTCATCTCCCACCACACACCTCCGCCCCCCAGGTCCCCTCACTCACGCACCACGCTTCGCCCCCTGGACACCTCGGTCCTCCCGACACCGCACGCCCCCCCTGCTGCCCCCAGCCCCTCACCTTGAAGTACCCGCCCTCATAGTGGGTATTCGGGGGGCCGAAGATGGCCACCTCCCAGTTGTAGAGGTCCCCCTCGTCTACCAGGTTGACCCGGAACCCTTCTACGGGCTCCTCCTGCAGCCCCTTAAGCTCCAGCAGCAGCGCCTTCTGCGAGCTAGGCACGAGGGGCCGCGCCATGCCGAGAAGCCAGGCTAGGCCGCGAGCGAAGCCGGGGTCTGGCGTAGGCGCGACAGCCGGTGCGGGGACGGGGGCGGTGGGGACGAGTCCTGCTACTCCGCGGCCGCTCCGAGCGCAGCCGCGCGGGGTACGGCGGGAGCTGTAGTCCGCCCGCGCGGGGCGGGGCCGGCGCAGGCTCCGCCTTATATGGGCGCCGCGCGCCTATCAGAGGGCGCTGCCAGCCGGGGGGGGAGGGGGGAGAGGCGGGGCGGGGCGGGGCAGGGCGGGGCAGGGCAGGGAGCAGACACCTCCCTCCGGGCGATATCCGCCTATCACAGCGCATTGCTGGTCCGGAGGGCGGGGCGTCCTTCCCGGCAGCCTCTGCGGCACGGCGGGTGTTGGTTGCCGCGGGCCTGGGGTGGCGGCCGTCCCCGCCCGGGGCCGCGCTGGCCGTGCCTGTCGGTGCTTCAGGCCGCCTACACCCGCGCAGCCAGCTGTCCTGCCCAGCGAGCCCATCGCGCCTGCGAGGGTCGCCTCGGAGATCGGCCGCTTCCCCTTCGTGCCTGAGCAGCCACGCAGTGCCCGGTCCACGGTGCGCCAGGACGCCCTCAGCGCGCTGACACACAGTAAATCCCGCCCCGGATGACGGGCCTGCGGCTCGCAATGCAGCCGTGCCGCTTCAGGTCAGCACTTAGCGTGGGCAAAGTCGTTTACGCTTCAGCAGATGATTATACCCGTCAGCCAGGAGGAAGCACTTAGCACAATTAGTACACCTGTGTAATACTTTGCGGCATTTTACAAGGCAATGTCTGGAATTCAAGCAGAGGCTGCCTCTGGCATGCTGCAGCAGAGAAAGGTCTCTCCAGCATCACCAGTTCCCACCTCCCCTTGTGTCACATCCCATCACCCTTGCCTTGTTCAGGAGCCACTCCCCAGACCGGCTCCAGGTAGTGGCCCTCCTGCCTGCCGGGATCAAAACATCCGCTCAACAAAACAAAACAAACATCCCAGAGCATGAATGGCATCCTCCCAGCTTTTTTTTTTTTTTTTTGGTAGGAACTACAAGTGCCTTGCACTCCTGTGCCTTCAGCTGGGCAGGCTGCCACATGCTGCTGACATCAACCTCTGAAGACAGAGACTGCCTCAAGGACCTGAGTGCTGCTGTGGTTCATCCTGGCACTAAGTGGCACCAGGCAGTGAAGAAATTGGCCACTAAAAATAATAAAAAGCTTTAATGTCTTACAGTAAACCAATAATTGCTCAGTATAAATAATTAACACAGACAAGTTCAAATAAATAACACATGGTTCAACACGCATCTCTGTTCAAAAGTAAACTATGACCTCAGGGAACAGGGTTTGTCTTGCCTTGATCCAGTGCTCCACATCCCAAATCATTACTGAATCCATAGAACTCCGCAGTTTTGCTTGAGAAGCCACCGCTTAGGTATGAGCTTTGATCTTCAGAGTGCGGACCACAGCAGCCAGAGGCGGTTGGGTAAACACTGAGCGAGGAGGCAGCAAGGGCAGCTCATCACCTCACAGCTCAGCTGCCAGCAGAGGTAGAACCCCCTCTGGCTCGCAGCCCTTCCCGGTGAGGTTTACTTCCCAGCCAGTTGTTTTTCATCTGCTGTGCGTTTAAAACATTTTGCTTAACAGAATAATGCTTTATCTCACACTCTGGATCAGCCACGTATTTACCTGTGAATCCTCACAGTAGTAGGTAGATAAGCATCATCCCCCACTTCACAGGTAGGTGTGAAGCAAACCCAAAAGCAGAAACAAAGTTCCCCATTGAAGCTGCATGGCATGGCATGGCCAGGGCTAGGATGACACTGCAGGATATCTGGAGGTCCAGCCCCACATTTACTTCATTCTGGCTCATTTTTAATGACTAACACTGCCCTACAGTTCACAGGCCTCCTTGCAAGTCCCCAGTTAATGCCTAAAAAAAGATTTACTAATGCCAGCTGGGTCAGAGGAGCCGTGGCTGGGAGAGGCACAGCGGACAGGGACACATCCAGCACTGGAGGTGGCTGGGCACCTGTCACACTCGGGACAAGGAAGTGAGAACGGAAAACAGGAATCTCTCATCAGGCAGACCCAGGTTCTCCAGGCAGAGCCTGACCAGCCACTAGTGCTCGCCACCCAGCTTAGCACCAGGCTCCAGAGCCTCCTGTGCATAAACGTCTCTGCACAGAGCACTTGCAGAGGTCAAAGCAGCCAGTGTTGCTCCCACCCAGGCATTACTCAACAGGCTTCACTTTTGCAACAAACAAGGCGGTGGCTTTCTTCAGGAACTCCTCTCTGCTCATGGAAGTGCTGAGCTTCCTCTCCTGCAGCGCCCGGTCCATGGCCAGGGCCAGGCCATCCGGCCCCAGCTTGGAGCCCGCCTCCAGGTAGCGGCTGGGGAGAGAGAAGTGGCCGGCACCCAGCGCGTCCTCCAGCGCCCGCAGCACGGCCTGGCAGACCCTCCCGTCAGCAGTGCCAGAGCCACCGTCCAGGACGCCGAAGAGCGCGTCCGCCTTGGCCGCGAACTCCAGCAGCACGAAGCAGGTGAGGACACCGTAGCGGAAGACGTCGAAAGGCACAGCCTCGTGGTCACGGCAGCGGACCCGCCCCAGCAGCGCTACCGCCGCCTCCGCGGGCGCTCCCCCGTGCTGGCAGATGCGCCGCAGCAGCTCGCTGTACAGCCGCCCGTCCACGCCCGCCTTCCGCCGCCGGCCGCCGGCGCCCAACACCTCGTAGGCCGCGCCGGCGTTGCTGTCAAAGGCCGTCCTGTCGCGACACGGCACAGACAGAGACACGCTGCCTCACCCCTGCCCGCCCCGAACTGCAGCTCCCAGCGTGCCCCGGGCGCCCGCCCGCCGCCGCGGGGCACGCTGGGAGTCGTAGTCCGCCGCCCGCCCCCCGCCGCCGCAGCCCGCACCTGTGAGAGTGGTGAGCCAGGCGCACGTACCACAGCGCCCTGGCCAGGCGCTGCGGCGGCCCCGGGAGCTCCGCGGAGGCCTCGCCCGCCGCGCTGGGGCTGCCCAGCACCAGCCGCTCGAAGTAGTCGGCCAGGAAGGAGACGGGCTCCTCGGGCCGCGCCTCCAGCACCTTCAGCAGCGCCTCCCGCACCATGGCGGTGACGCCGGCCCGCAGCAGGAACTCCGCCTCGCTCCCCATCCCGCCGGCCGCCACCGCCGCCCGAGCCGGCTCCGCCAGCCCGCTGCCTGGCGCCGAGGTCGGGGCCGGGGCGGCGGCCGCCCGCCGCTTCTCGTACGCCGCCATCTTGACTGCGGGCGGCGAAGGCCGGTTCCTGCCATCTTGGCCACCACCCTCCCCCCCCCCCCCGTTCACGCCGGGGCGGGAAGTTTCCGCGCCGCCATCTTGCACACTGGCAGCCAATCGGCGGGCGGGAAGGCAGGCGAGCCGTCGCCATTGGGCGAGGCCGCGGGCCACCATCTTGAGTGTAGACAAAGAAGCCGCCCTGGCATCTGTAAAGGGCGCCCCGGCCGCCATGGCTACTCCGGGCAGGTGCCCCGCCCTTAGCAACCGGGCGCGCGGCGGTCGCTGGGGACGCTGCCCGGTGACAGGCGCCGCGCCCGGAGTCTCCCGCAGGCCCGGAGCCGGTGAGAGGCCGCAGGGCGCCCCCAGCCGTGGCCAAAAGGACACTTGCCGAGGGTTCGAGCAGAAACAACACTTTATTGGAGCGCCCACGTGCCGCGGCCGCGGTGTCCTCTGCCCGCACCCAGGGGATGGACAACGCCCACCCCAGGGCTGCTTTGAACCCCTCTGGCGTGACAGACGATCGGCCGTCGGTCTGCCGCCCATCCGCATGGGTGCCGGGAGCTCCTGCGGGCCGGACCCACCCCGGTGCTCAGCCCAGCCCCATGTCATCCAGGCCCAGGAGTGTCCCCATCCCCCACGTCACTGTGGATGTCTCTGCGCGTCTCCCTTCCAGCCTTCGCCTCTCGTGGATCCCGCAGGCAGCTCCAAGGCTCTCCTCTCACCCGTGAGCTCCTCCGAGCAGCCAGCTACACACCCAGGAGCAGAGCAGTTCCCAGTGCTTGGAGGCCCCCAGGACAGCACAGCCTGTCCCCTCACAAGCCCCTCGGCATCCCGGGCAGCAGCAGCCTCAGGCACGGATGAAGGTTTCAAAAGCAGTGGCAGCCCAGAGGTCTCTGAGTCCCAGAGCACTTGTCCTGGGGCGGGGGCTGCTCTTCTCTTGGGTCTTACAGCAGTGTCCCACACCCCACCAGTTCTGCTGGTCCCTGCTGCGAGCGGGGCAGCTGATGTTCGTCGTCCCAGGGGCCAGGTGAGGCCAGCAGCAGGAAGAGCAACAGCAGCGACTGGTCCGGAGGACGGTGGGCATCTGTCGGCACATCACACTCCTATGGCAGCTCATACTGAGATCTGAATCGTTTCCACAGGCGATGAGACACAACACTGGTCACAATCAGTCCCAACAGGGAGACCGTTGTCCCCACAGCAATGGCAGGGCTCGTGCTGAATGGATCTGCATAGACACAAGAAGGACTTATAATTGCAGGCAGACTCTGCCCACGCCAGAAATACCAAGGGATGAGCATACCTCCCCCAGCACTGAGTGCAGCACTAATACGACTCACTGCAGCCCAAGCCCAAGCGATGGGGGGTACAGGAGAGGGGGCTGCAGACCACCACTCACCATCCAAGACCGTCAGCTGCAGATTGACCACCTGGGAGCGGTGGCCAAACAGGATGCACTGGTAGTGGCCGTGGTGCCAGGGCTCGACGTGGTCCAACCGCAGTGTGGAGCTGCTGCCTGCTGCCTCCTCCCGGTACTGTGAGAGGGCCACGGGGGTCCGCAGCCAACGGACGGTGGCGGTGGCGTTCCCAGCACACCGTGCGTGACACTCGATGCGCAGGGCTCTGCCCCGCGTCCCGTTGGGAGGTAGTGACCAGATGCGCAGGCTGCAGGCGGGCGCTGTCCCTGCAGATGGCCCTGTCCCCTTCTCTGCTGGGGGAGAGAGCCAGCCGATGTTGTCCGCAGCTGTCCCCTGTGCCTCAGCTCGGGGGCTCGCGGTGCCAGAGCCAGGGAGCGTGGTGGTGGCCGGGCGTGCCGTGGGATTTCCTGCAACAAGGTCCTGGGAAGCAGGGCGCTCTGTGGAGGGGGGGTCGGTGGCAGAAGCTGGCTCCAGGGTAGTCTCAGCATCGGGCTCCCATGGTGTGGTGGTCAGGGCTGTGCTGGGATCATGTGTGGGAACACTTGGCTCTGGGGACAGCGCTGTGGTGGTCATGGGCCTGGCTGTGCCGGGGCTCCCCATCATAGCCACCACTGTCCGGGAGCTCCCTGTGGAGGTGGCCATGGCCACTGGCTGCTCCGTCACAGCTGTGAACACAGTGGGTCATGTTGGCTTGGAGCTGGGATGGGGCCTCTCTGACACACGTTATCCCCATGGGGTGACAACCCCCTCCACCTGTGCCGACCAACAGCCCCATCCTCCTCCACCCCATGAACACAGCCGTCCCAGGCAGGGAGAGGCAGCGAGCAGGAGCAAACTGGCACCCCTGGCACGGCAGCGGGGACGGGGATGGGAGATTTGCAGAGCGGTGCAGAAATGGGGGCTGCTCTCATTCCAGCAAAGCTATTTCAAGCAGCGTAAGGCAATAGGGGTCGGCTCCAGCGGAGAGGGCAGCATGCGAACCCAGGTCCCCAGCTCCCGCCCCAGCACTCACCCCCAGTGCTCACAGCTACAGATGCCGCTCGGGTGAAGGTCTCCTGCCCGATGCTCAGCGTCACCTCACACCTGAACTCCACCCCTGCTCCCACCTCCTCCCCAGCCACAGGCAGCGTGGACACAATGTCAAACAGCTCCTCGTCAGTCTCCGTAACATCGAAGCCTGCCTCCTTCAGCGCTTGGTCCCCCCGGTACCAGGTGAGTGCCAGCCCCGTGAGCGGGTACACCCACCGGGCTGAGCAGCGCAGGCTGGTGGGCTGCCCCGGCTCCAGGGCAGGGGGGTCTGCCTCCAGCTGCAGCATGTCTGGGAGGGCTGGGAGATAAATTGCAGTGTCAAGCTATGATTTTTGGCACCACAGCCCAGTAGGGAGCAGGCTGCTTTGGGGATCCAGGACTTTGCTGGGGAGGCAGCAAGGGACAGGCTGGGGAATGCTCACCGTAGACCTTCAGGTCAACAGCATGCTGGTAGCGCTGCCCGTGGCAGGTCCCCTGGCAGATCTTGGTGCCCCCCGTGGCAACCACTACGCTGCTGATGTGCAGGATGCTGTGGGTGGGGAAGGAGGTGACGCTTCCCAGATTGGTGTCCAGCCCCTTCCACTGAACTGTACCCCCTGCGCAGGCCAGGGAGCAGTTCAGCTGCGCTGAGCCCCCGTACCGCACCACCGGCTCCCGCGGCATCACTGCCAGCTTGT
Source organism: Phaethon aethereus (assembly GCF_964289735.1). Taxonomy (NCBI): domain Eukaryota; kingdom Metazoa; phylum Chordata; class Aves; order Phaethontiformes; family Phaethontidae; genus Phaethon; species Phaethon aethereus. The sequence goes on from NC_138602.1 coordinate 5,834,585, forward strand.
CAGCAGGTCGCCCTGGGCAGAGGAAGGAGGAAACCGTGGGGTTTAGCGAAGGGGACAATCACCAGAATCCAGCTGTTTACAAGGCAAACAGGACGTTGGTTCCCCCATTTGCTGAGAAGTGGACGGTCACGCTCAGGTACCACATAAGCTCCATCCCCGTCACCACTGAGGGGGCACTGCCCATCAGTGACGGCTCGTTAGGGGCAGCTGAGGCTGCCCGCACTGTGCCACTGTCCCGGGGCAGCTGCTCAGCACCACCAGGCATCGGGAGTGCTGTGGATCCGACACGCCTGTGGTGATTGCCAGCCCAATGGCAGGCATTGCCACTTGATCCGCCTCAGTTTATTATTGAGATTTTCCAGCCATTTCTTGGGGAAATGAGGGCAAATGCCCCTTTGCCCCAGTTCTCCTCCTTCACCAGCAGCGCTGCTGTTCTGGCAGCGGGACAGCGGACCCAGGCCAGGCGCGCGCTGTCACTCGCGTGGCAGCGCGCTCCGCGGCTCCCAGCGCAGGGCTGCAGCACCAGGACAAGGAGCGCGGTAGCAGTGACGCACGTGGGACACGGCGGCTGTTAGGGCTCAGCAATGGGGAGACCCTGGGACTGCGCTGGCTCGCGGTGCCTTGCCGTAAGGCAAAGAGAGCAGCAGGCAGGGCTGGGCAGCATGGCAGGTTAAGGGATCGGGATGGCTCTTGGCCCCCGCGGCACTCACCACTGCAGCCCCACAGCAAGCCGAGGAGGAGGAGGGGAGCTGGCTCCATCGCCTGCAGAGCCAGCGACGGGGCAGGGCAGCAGCAAGGGCCTGTTTTCCTTCCTTCCCTCCTTCCAGAGAGCGAATCCTGACGGCTGTCTCCTTCTGTCCGCCAGCCCCATCCTCAGCCCTTCTTAAGCTCTGTAGGAACCGCCCCTACCAGCACCGGCCCTGGGGCCTCCACGGCTTTCCAGCCCAAGGGGTATTTCCAGAGGGAGGTTTCTGATTTTCTTCCAAGTTCAGCTCTTGCACAACACCCAGATCCACAGTCAAGGGCTGTGCCAGCAGCCCCAAACCCAGGAGACCACTTGAAGGGTTCCCGTATGGCTGTAGGGGCCCCCATCCCCCCCACCAGGCAGCCCTGCGCAGGGACCTGCACCCCAAGATGCAGCCAAGATCCCATCCATTCCCTGGTTCTCACAGGGCTCCACCGATGCCCCTGGAGCCCCTGGCAAACCAGCCCTTTTCACGCCGCCACAGCTGAAATGAGCCGTTGTGGGGCTGGCTGGGATCATCTGTCTATGGCAGGGGCCATCTCAGACCCCGTGCCCCAAAAGCAGGGCCAGGGTCCGTGTTCAGCATCGCCAATGACCATGACTGCGTCTGGCACGCAGGGCAGAGGGACGGAAGCCCACGGCTGCAGCGTCCGCCCGGGGCACGTCCCACCAAGACTCCTGCGGGAACATGGCCTCGGGTACGGGCAGCCCCCGTCGCAGCCTGTGCTGCCCCGAAACGTGGGGTTTGGAAAGGGGATCCACAGGGCAGAGGGAGGAGGTTTCCAGCCCCAGGCTCGGGTGCTGCTCAGCAGGGCTGCAAACAGCATTTATTCCCAGAACAGCGTGTTTTCAAGGATGAGAGTAGATGTTCCTGGGAAGGTTGCTTTTATGGTTTAGATGGAGAAAGTGTTACCACGTGGAAGGTGTTGATTACCCCACGTTGCCTAGCCCCAAGGCCCTGGCACAGCCCCAGCGCTTGTCTTCTGTCTCATGGCAGGTCTGGCATCGCTGCCTCGCTCCTGCCCAGCCTCCCATCCCATCCCGCCGGGCTGCGGCCGAGGCCCGGGAAGGTGCCAAAGGGCCGAAGGAGGGGACGTGCCCAGCCCTGTACCTCCTGTTGCAGAAGGTGGAAAGTCGGCGCAAGATCTAGCCGTTTCCCATCCGAGAACTCTCTGGAGAGGCAGCTCCGGGCACTGGGCGTGTCACGCATCCTTTCGGGAGGCAAGGTAATTAATCCTCTGATGGTCTGGGAGGCCTCTGAGCAAGGGAAGTGCTCTGTAAACAGCTGCCATCAAATATGCACATTCAGCTGAAGCCGGGTGATTAATGGCTCTGGGGTTTTTGTTCCTTCCATCCTGTGTTAACAGAGCCACTTCCTGGAGTTTCCAGTGGCTGCCGGAGCCCCCAGCCCAGCCCTGGCATGGGACAAGCCGCGGCCACGGCGGTTCCCTGTGCCAGCCGGGCTTTTCCCGGCAGCGAGCCTGGGATGCCCGAGGACGTGCACCCAGTGCCAGGGTTTCGCCTCCCTTCGCTCCCGCAGCCCAGACCCACGGCGCCCGCGCGGATGCACGAGGCCGCCCCACCGTTCCCTCCGTGGGCGATGGGCGAGGGAGGGAATGGTCAGGGCTGCGCCGGCTGCACACCCACTGCGGTTTGCAGAGGGTGAGCACCAAGCAGTGAGTTGCTTCATTAGGGGGAAGGATTGCTTCAGAGTGGCACCATGTAAGAGTTTAAAGGAGGGAAATATAGTCCTCACAGACCACCCTCACTGCTACAGGATTTTGGGGCCGGAGGGGCAAAACGCAGTTAAAAAACTTATCCAGGCCCTGGAAGCCCCCCTTGGCCAGGGTCTGATGCAGCTTTCAGCTAGGGCTCCTGCAATGACAGCCCAACACCGGCAGGTCCCGGGGGATCGGTCCTGGCCTTTCGGTGCCTGCCGGCGGTACCGGCTGCCAGGTCGATGCCTAGTGCCAGGGGCTGTGGGGCTGCACAGCTCTGCCTGTGAGCCAGGGCTGCGGCTGTTGGGGACCGGACTGATGTTCCTACAAAAGGCGGCTCTCCATGAGCTCTCGGCATCGCACTCCGAGCCCCTGAGTGCCCCTTAATATGATGCTTCAGGTGAGAGAAGAAAGACCCCATAAATCAGTGTCTGAAACAGAGTTGAGCGCTTACTGAGCAAGCCTTTCTTTTAAAAAGAAGCTTTCCCAGACCAGTCATCAGGAGATTAATGGCTACCAGAAAGTCGAGCGCTTCATGATGCACTTCCTCCCGTTTGGGACTCATGGAGCATTCGACGCCTCGAGCGCCCAGGAGCTGCCCTGGCCTCCGCTGTGTGGGCGGACGGGCAACGCGGATCACAGAGGAAATCGGAGTTACGGAAACCCAATAAACCTCCTGCGTCACGAGGGCCAGCGCTAACAGCACGGTTGCCGAGCCAGGGAGAGGTCAGGGGACTCGTCCAAGCTCGGGGCAATGTGGCAGCAGGCCCCTGAGGCAGCTCTTGCAGGTTTGGCCCCGAGCTCCCCCGCGCCCGCGGGTAGCGACCCACCGCAGTTCCTGCTCCACCACCTGCTCGAGGTCTCTCCTTTAACAGACTCAGAGGACCTTCCCTCTGTCCCGGGCGCGCGTGCCGGCAGCCCCCCGCGCCAAACACGGCGAGGAGGGATCGACCGCAGAGACAGGGCAGAAGGAGCAAGCTTAGGCACCGGGACAGTTTTCCACCCAACAGGAAACCTGTCGGGTCAGAGTGAGGGGAACGATGGTTTTCAAGAAAGAGAAGCCCAAGTGCTTTTCCTGGAAGCTGCTCGTGCTTCCTCCTGAGGGGCAGGAGCAGGGGGCTCTCGGGGGCAACGCTTGGGCCACAGGCGTTCCTCAGGAAGCAAACGGTTCGGCGGGGAAGAGACAAACCGCAGAGGGATGAGCGCTGGCCCCCAGCACAGGATACGGCCAGGCCCCGCCAGTGGCGCCGGAGCCCCTCGGGCTGGCGTGTAGCCCCGGGCTGTCACCACCGGCACTTGCCAACCCCGATACCAGATATGACAGGCAGCAGGGCTGGAGTAGATGCTAATGAGGACGACTGGAACACGTCGAAGGCTTTCTGCATGGTGCAAAACACGGGAACCCCACCGCAGGGAGGTTCCTCCTGCAGACCAGCTCTGCCCTCGCTCAGCGACGCGGCCTTGGCGTCCCCATCGCAGCGATGTCAGGCTGCGCACGCCACCCGAATGACCACCATGCCGAGGAGAGGACAGACAACAACATACTGTATTGAAATACCTTCCCTTTTTCTCCAGTGATGCACAGTGAGACAAGCTGAGGGTTCTTTCCCAAATAAAGATGAAACAAAACCCCAAAAACTAAAAACTAAGCTCAAGCCCAGAGGAAATAAACAGAAAAGGCAATATATTGTAGAATAGATGGCTTCTGTTTCCAGCTCATTACAGGATACGGGCCATCAAACTCCAGATCCTATCCAAGAGCTGACTTGGATGTGTTTATAGTGTTGCGATTATTTTGTTCACTCAGCACCACCCTCAAACACCAAAAGAAGTGTTTAAATGAGTAAGATAAGATCTAAATTAAGCCTGGATGGAAACGAAGACAATGGAGTCCGGGATGCTGAAAACCAGCCCTGGGAGGAGGCTCCAGTGGGGCAGGTGCTGGTGTGGGAAGGTGGGAGCCGTCTGGGGTGGGGATGGGGCCGGGGCTGGGGCCAGGCAGCCCTGGCCCAGCTCACACAGACCCGCCGGCAAGTCTTCACCCGCCGAGGGCGACAGCTACGGCGCTGCGGCACTGGCCCGCTACACACAGCGAACCACATCGCTCCTCCGGAGCATTTTGCTGCTCGGCCCGATATTGTAAACGTTGTCCTACCCAAACTGCCCAAAACCTGCTTCCTCTTGGACAAGCACTCGGCCCCCATCCGGGCCGATGAGCAGCGGGGTCAGGGCTCAAAATTTTATGCTTGAGCACTGGAGAAGATAAACCTGTTAAGGTACTGCTATTTTAATACTCCAGTGGAAACCTGGATAGCTATTTTAGAATCAAGGGTGAATGTGAATTGGTTCCAAGTACTTCTTGCTCTAGAATACTTTAGGTTTAAGGAATTGGTGGAAATAATTCAACAGCTTGTGCCCATTCGAGACAGGAGGTCGCTTTACAAGGCCTGACGCACAGTCCCTTGTAACAACCTCTTCAGCACAACTTAGGAGGGTCGAGGTGTGCTGGGCAGAAGCACAGGGCAGGCTCGGAAAGCTGTCTTGTAACACAGGCCAGGGAGAAGGATGAGGACAGAGAACGTCAATACAACAGGAAAGCAGCAGTTTAATAAATAATCCATTGGAGGGAGAGATTAGCCAGTTCTAAACACAACCTGAACTGAAATAAATACATTTCATCGTTAGCTTAAAAAAAAAAAAAACAAACAAAACCCCAGAAATGCACACAATAGTAAACTTTGAGAGCAGAGGTACTACCCTTCTTCAGTGAAAGTGGGCTTCCTCCATGCCCAAACTTTTTAAAGATAATCAAGTATGTTAGCAGTCATTCAAGTGCAGAGAAAATAATAAAAAACAATGAAGTAAGAAGTTACTATTTTGCAAAAGTAATGTCAAAAGAGAAAGCAATGGTTTAACGCAGGTTTTTTATAATGCAAAAAGATCAGTTTAATCTCACTTGAACTGCTGCCATTAATACTGGAACTGCAGAAGAAGGGCAATTAAGCCAATTTTTGCCTTATGTTTGGGGCATTGCTGTTACTGACCTGAATTATGAGTCACTGCAGACAAATTATGGGAGTACTGATGTTAAACAGCCAGGCTCAGGCACTACACAGCAGATCAAGGGGATTTTAAGAAAATGCTCATTTAAAAAAGTTGCGTTTTCATATAAAGTAACAAAAATTGGCAAAACTAGCTGAATGCTCCAAACAGATGTTCCAGTCTCCACGTGGGATGCTGCAGAATCACCAGCCCTTCAGAATGAGACATTCGTCATTCAGGTCCGGTAATTTCAGCTCTGTCCCTGCTTGGCCCAAGTCCTCCTCTGTCACTTAAAGGCAGAATGGTGGGTGGGTCACATCCCTACGCCGACGGGGAGGGGAGTTACCTGGGGCTGAGGCCCCCACCGAACCAGGTGAAAGGAACTCCAAAACCATGGAAAGAAACCCCTGCCTGCTTCCAGCGCCAGGAACAAGTGACACCTCTGGGGCAGGTGAGCAGCCCTGCCCCACGGGGAGCCCTGGTTCCCAGAGCAGGTCCACGCGCTGCGGGCGCCTAGGCTCGGGGCCACATCGCGTCCCAGGGCCAGTCCCCGTGCCAGCGAGAGGCCCCTGTGCCAGCACAGCAAAGGACCAATGTACAAATCGCCTTCACGCCGATAGCGGTGCTTGCAGCGTACTCTGACGCTGCAGCCACCGTAATGCTGTAACACCCTGGCAGCCGAAGAAACTTGCGCTGCGGTGGAGCCTTCCACACAGGCTGCAGCCCACATACACAGCAGTAACATGCAGCATCACCTGGCCCCGAGCTCAGCGCTGAGAAAGTGACCAAAATACTCCAGGTCCACTACTCATGAGCTGGGGGATGTCAGCATCACTGCAAACTTGGGTATCGTGTTGCGACAGACCAAAGAGGGAACCTCATCCGCTTAGTTCTGCTGTCTGAAGGGCAGGAGAGGCTAAGACACAGCAGGCAGCAGCAGTGGTGAGGGGGAATGGGACTAGAAACACATTGGTTTCAATAAACTATTCAATAAAGGAAAGAACTTTTAAAAATATATCTCTATATCATATAAATTATGCTTGTCTTTTTTGTAACGTGCCACTATATTCTACCCGTGAAGCTCCGAGTTCCTCAGTGCGAATGAGGCAACAATTCGCTGTTTCGTTTCACCTCATTTGTGTGTGAGGGACAAACCTACTTCAGTTCAGTTTAATACAGTGTAAATAAATGCATCACCAGATGTACTTGGTAAAGCTCCAGTCTAAAAAAGGCATTTTTGTGAGCAATACTGATTTGGGATTGCTGCCTGGAAGTTTAAGTGACTGGATTTCCTTCATGAAAGAAGCTTGCTGTGCACGCAGTACAGACCATCCCAATAACGTCTGGGAATTTGGAGCATGACCACAATGAGCTTGGGAAAACTGGAGTCACCGCAGGTCACTGAGACTTTCTGCTAGCTCTGTTCTTCAGTCCTGCAATTAGATCCGCATCAGCAAACCCTCAGTGTCCAAGGTGGCTGCCCTCTGCACAGACAATAACCTACTCTGGGTACCAGGCTGGATTAATGCAAAACAAACTGTGATTATTTCACCTAAATGTCCACCTCCAAAAACTAACTGGTCCAGAAAATTGGTAAACAGACATTATATTATTAGTTCAGCCCAGTCGAGGCAGGCAGAGGTTCCGAGCTCTTAATAACTGACAGGCGTTTAAGAGACCTACACGAAATTGCAGCTCTCGATCTGTCCAAAGCCAACATTAACCAGCCTTCATGCTGACAAGTGTACAGAAGAGGTCAGATGCTAAATACACCCTGGAGCTCATGTCCCCTCGAGCGGGCAGAGCAGGGTATAGACTGTGCTTTCCCCTGCTTGTGCCGGTTGTGGGTCACAGACTGAGCTCTCCAGGGTCACCCCGTTGGTGTTTTCCATTAAACCCACAGGCAAATGGCATTTGCAGTCACTGCTGCACAGGCACAGCATCAGCCACCATTACCTGTTTGCAAAGACCAAGACATTAAGTGACAGTGCTCCCTCCCTCTCGGCCCGTCTTCCCTAGGTTACCTGTCCCAAACCTACAGAGAAGGGATCCCAGCCAGAGAAGAGCTGTGGCACATACCCCACTCTGAGACAGGAGTATTTTTGGCCACTGTATCCTCAATTCCCTTAACAACTAATTTCTTAAGTGTTCCTCATTTGGTCATTACTACCCCAGCAATTGCTCAATGCTATTACTTCTGATCTTACTCAAGTAAGAACAATTGTTTCCTGCCCTCTGCCGTATCTCTACGTATCTATAAACAACCAAGTGTTCCCTACACGTTTGTCATAGCTTCTTTCACAACGCTCTTTCTAAACAGAGCTGAACCTGCAGCAGGGGTTGCAATTCCGTTTTTCATCAAAACAAAAGCCTTCATAGCAGGCTCAGAAATGCTACATGGAATCCAAACCTGTAAGTTCAAATCAACTGCAATCATCGCCATCAGGATCTTCTGAACTGCGAAAAAACAAGCTACAGTCATTATCTCGTTTTAGTATCAGATGGCAAGAGCCTGGGAAAAAAATCAACATGCTTTATAAAAGTGCTCAGGATAAACAGCTATTTCTTTGACCTTTCTCTCAGGAAACCATGCAGCAGAGTTTAGTTGTTTCTCCAACCTCTCAGAGAACTGTATTTTCTAAACCCTTACAGTTCCAGAAGGAGATTTCTGAAAAATCCTTCTACCTACTACCTATGGAGGTAGCAACAGACAAATGTTCTATCAGTGTAACAAAAAAAAAAGAAAAAACAAACAAATACAAACAATGTTGACCATCTAAGCATTTGTAATTCATGTAGTTGCCCTTCCCTCATCTGCCCATTCTGCCTTGTGTCAGTTGCAACTTTACTTCTTAGTTTTTCTTCTCTTCATCAGAACATTAAGTTAGTAGATTTTTCTTTTTTTTGGGTCTCAGTTTCACATGGGCCAGAATGGGCAAATTCATCAGATCCTCAAGCAGTGAGGATCTGCTCACAGTTGACTACACTATCTGTTCTTCATACATGCACACACTTTTTACTTGGTGTACTACCACAGCACAGGCTGCACATACTGCACATGACAGCCGTCAAGCCTCTCCCAGGGCCACAGTCAGCCAGCCGGGCTATGACGGGATCAGCAGCGAGTACCAATTATATAAGGGGATGGGGGCATGTAAGAGATGCCTTGTTTTATTCTGGCTGGCAACTCGGTTCACATTAGAACAAAGACAATGCTAGCTCCTTAAATTTTCACTGGCAAGTTGAGTATTTGGCAGGTCACACCATGAAGTTCAGTATTCATGTACAAGGGCAGGTTTGCTTTAAAGAGCTATCCCGCCACTTGCAGCAGTTCAGTATCTCCCCTTTCCATCAGCACCAGATGATACAATTCCATTTTTGCACCAGCTGGGTATATTTGGCTTGAAGGGAAACCCTGTTCCTTCTTATTAGCTGTCAGTGGTACAGCCTGTTACCCCATTTCTTCTCTCCCCCCACCATCTCTCCCCAAACTCCCACTGGCTAAGTCCATCCTTGATCTGGAGCTGAGACGCAAGCCAGGTCCTTCTCTCCCAACCTCATACACTGCTGTCCTCAAGCAGGGGCTCCTTGCCATCTGATCCTCCGGCCTGCGGGCTGTGGGTATGGGTCTGGGCTCCGTTACTGTGCTTCTTGTGGCTGCCTGATCTCAGTGCAAGGTTGTGTTCTGGGATGAACAAGGCCACCAGGAGCGACAGCAGGACAGAACAAGCCCCAAACAGGAATGGAGGCCCTGGGATAATGCTGCTCTGTAGGGAGAAACAGAGGAACGATTCATGCTCAAGTGCAAGGACAGAAGCAGCCCAGCAAACAGAATGATAAAGCTGAACAGGTTACCTCATCTGTAGGGTTGGCCATGTTGGGTTTGGAGGCCTTACCCAAAGTTTCCACCTCAGCCATTTCATTCAACTCCACGTGGAAGAGATAGAAGACAAAGCCATAGAGCGCCGGCCCCAGGCCGTTACACAGACCCCGAATTCCAGTGATCATCCCCTGCACCACACCTGGGGACAGAGTGAGGAAAGGAAGATAGGCTTACAGCTTTCTGAAGAAACTTGTTTTATTCAAGAATGCTTACATGTTTAAAGACAGGATCAAACATTCAGATCTGGATTGACATGCATTTTACAGATGAAGCAGCTAGCTGGTGATTAGCTTCGCTCAGTATCAGGTTTTTAAAAAAAAAAAAAAAATCAGTAATGCTGGGCTTGCTACTTTGCAGAATAAAATGAACACGGGCACATCAAGCAACAATTTCCAACTGAACTGGAATTTAAGGCAGCCATAGCTGAGGAATCAGGGTCGAACCACAAGGTAGGCAAATGATTAAGCAGCAGTCTCCTCTCTACCTCAGGCAGGCAATACTGAAGACCTACGTGCATAATTTAAGAATTCCCTCCCGAAACCTCAGCTATGGTCAAAGACAAGAGTGTCAATACTACCAAGAATAAAGCAACACTCCGCAGTTGGCACAGATGCTCCTGCCCGCCCGTCCACCACTGACACTGAGAATTCAAACGTGTGTCAGCTCAAGCGCCTGCTGGGATGAACTCGCCTGGCAGACAAACCCCCAAGCGACTCACCCTGTTGGTCGGGGTCTGCATTCCTAGACACCATGGCACTGATGGCTGGGAAGGTGATGCTAGACATGGCAGCCACGGCTCCTGCTGCCCACATCATCCTGGGCGGGAAGAGAGGCAGTGGTTAGGAGGCAGGATCCGAGGGCCAGCCGCAGACTGGCGCCACAGCAGGGCAGCATTTCCCTCTGCCGCGGGACAGGGAGCTGCCACAGAGCCATGGAGCCACCGCGGAGGGAGAAACTTGCCAACGCCAGGAGACAAACGTGGACAAACTCTTACCAAGGCTGTGATCCGAAGCCATACCAGGCAAGCTGCAGGATCTGGAAGCCCAGCCCCAACAGGATGGTGTTTTTATTTCCTATTGAACGCATGAGAATTCCCAACACTACTGTCTGGAAAGAAAAACAGGTGCTTTCAAAGTAAGTACAAAGAAAGATGACAGCACTGGAAGAGGAAGGGAATCCCAGGGATCTCGTGCTGCTGTGAGACTGGCTGTCATGCACATGCACTCCTCCACTCTTGTAACGTTGTGTTAGAAACCAGCACATCCCTGTCCATGGCAATCAGTTTCACAGAGTAACGCAGGGCCACCCCATAGTTTACCAGTTTGTTATTCAACAAAAACCAGCTACATTCAAAAGATAAGAAAGAGGGACTGCAGGTAGCTGTCCATGGGTCCAATAATGTCTGTGTGGCCACAGGGATTCTGACAACTCATCAGCCCCAATTATCAGAAATTTTGGACATTCTTATATCCAGACTGCTAGAGCCAAGAAAAAAAATTGCTTCTCTCACCTGAGCCAATATAGAGAGAATTCCAACTACACCAATAAAGGCTGCCACTGTCTCCGAGGAAAAACCAATGACCTGTGAAAACACCAAGAGGGACTTTTCAGGCAAGAGATTTGTACCATAGGAGAAAAGCCACTCCATCAGTATCACAACTGTTGACTCACATTGCTTATCAGGTATTTAACTTAATCAACCCTACCTTCCACTACCTCCGTGCTGCCACAGGAATAAAATGGAAGATTTTCCTCTGGCTGAAGAAACAGGTTTAAATCACTGGGCTCACCTTAAATGCCTGAAAGTGGCATGGACAGGATGGACAGGCAGAACACCAGCAAGAAGCCAAGAAAGGGTCCTGGCAATGCCTACAGAGTGGTGGCCAGGCTCCCACATTTTTTTAGGAAAGCTGGAACAAGTCACTATTCCTTATAGCTTCAACTATACTAAGCTATTGGACAAGATTAGCTTCCTCAGGACATGCAACTAAGATAATATTTGTAGGCTGGGATTTCCTGCATTCAGCGCCTTCCCTCATCACAAGAGACTGACCTGTCGCAGGTACAGGAAAAAGCTGGAGTACTGGCCAGCTTCAGGAAGGTAGGAGAGAAAGACTGTGATACAGATGAGCAGCACTGTAGAATCCTGACCCACTTTCCGCAAGGACTGTAGGGAAGGGGAGTGGGGAATGAAAATAATAATTATAAAAAAAAAAGAGTTAATGTAATTAAATATTCTTTAGGTACAGAGACAGCAAAACCAAGTGCTTAAGTCACCATCTTACATCTAAGAAGTAAATGCTTGAATGAAACCAGACCAGCGTTTCAGAGGAAGATGAAAATACTGCCACAACACACCAGACCAGGGGTACAATTGCATCAACTTACACCCTAGAGTGAGGAATTTTTACCTTTTGGTTTCTCAGATTTATCAAGTGCTTTTGATCAGAATCGGTTTTTCCTCAGAGAGCCAGAATAATCTTCCTAGCAACAAAAGGTGAGGTGAAACTGCGCAAAACTCATCATCATCCTGGGAGACCTTACTGCAGCCTTAAAGGGGGCTTATAAGAAAGATGGGGACAGACTTTTTAGCAGGGTCTGTAGCGATAGGACAAGGGGTAATGGTTTTAAACTAAAAGAGGGCAGATTTAGACTAGATATAAGGAAGAAATTTTTTCACCACCATGAGGGTGGTGAAACACTGACACAGGTTGTGCAGAGAGGTGGTCGATGCCCCATCCCTGGAAACATTCAGCATCAGGTTGGACGGGGCTCTGAGCAACCTGCTCTAGCTGAAGATGTCCCTGTTCATTGCAGGGGGGTTGGACTAGATGGTCTTGAAAGGTCCCTTCCAACCCAAAGATTCTACTATCAGCAAAGGTCCTGAGAAGCCAGAAATACACAAGACTTCTCCTGACACCAATAGTACTATTGCTACGTTATGGAATTTATATACAAACAACAGGTACATTTGCATCAAGAGATGCTCTTGCTTCAGGACATCTGCAGCTGCTTTTAGATGGTTTGTAGCTATATGAAACCAGTTAGAAGCTGCTAGACAGCTTTAGATGCGTGCAGTCTGCTGTCAGCTGAATGCTGTACCTTCGATGGGGTTAATCTAAGCCTTGTATCCTTCACTTTTTGTGGAATGCATCTTCCTTTTGAGATAAATCAGCAGAACTAAAGCAAATATAAGCATTACAGCATGTGGAAAAATAGCAGCAAGATTACTTACAGCGAATGGGTCTGCTTGTTCCCAGGAGATTGGAGCTCCCCAAGAGACCGGGCGCATCTCTTCTGGCAGAGACTCTGGCACAGCCAGCAGGATGAAACCAATATCCAGCAAAGCAACACCTGAAGCTAGCACAACCACCAATGTATCGCCGTAGGCTTGGGAAAGGTACGCACCAATTGCTGGGCTTGTGACCAGACTAGCAGCAAATGTGGCTGACACCTGGAAGCAAAAAACATTAATACATTTTCTCCTATTTTCTATTTTCTCCTCCAGAGTAACCCAAGGGTACTAGTTTTGCCATCTTTGATGGGAGATAATTCTGGTGAACAGGGAATCCTGTAGATAGAAAGATGACATGTTGTCTTGTTGCAATCTAGGCTAAGGTCTAACAAGGGAAATTAAAGCTATCCTAGCAATTCATATACAATATTTTCAGTAACTCTGTAGAAAGGACTTGATCACAGCCTTCCCCCTTTCCTGGTGGAACAGAGCTCACAGACCAGGCTGGTTTAAAGGCTAAGCAACAATACAGCCGGTATTCAGATCACATGGAAATTAGCCCTCTCCCTCAGTGCTAAATCACAAAGAGAAGACTAGGGAGACTATTATTAGTGAAGCACATATCTTTTCACTGATATTGTCCTCAGGCTTGTCAATACATCTTCCACCCTAATTTTATACCTCTCCTACCTGCAAAGCCCCAAATATTTATTTCAAGAGACAAGCCAGTTATTCAGTGCCTTACCAAGCCATACGCCGTGCTGCGTTCATGCTCCTGAGTGATATCAGCAACGTAGGCAAAAATCACAGAAAAGGTAACAGCAAAGACTCCAGACATGGAAATGACAGCAAAGTACCACCTGAAACAGGCATTGCCAAAGGCAGAGTTAGAGAGCAACCACACAGTAGTCTATAGCTGCTGAATTAGAGTCTCTCCCTTATCCTTCCTTCAGTCCATCCTACTTCATTGCACCAGAAAGTGCTCAGGAACACTGAGCTTCAGTCTGGTGACCCATGGAGTTTTATCATTTATTTTCCCCTTGCACAAAGGAAACATCAACATGCCTCAATAGTGATAACACACCTACCAGAAGAACAGGCACCAGGAGAGGAAAGACACACTCTTCCTCCCTGACACTGAACCCTCTGGTAGAACCAGACAAGTAAATTAGTCTCTAGGCTGAGCATCCTTCTCCACTGGCTGGATGACTCCACCTCATCCTCAAATGCAACACTCGCAAATCCCCCATTGTTCGGTCTCACGCTCATTCCTCTCCTCAGAACCCCTCAGTCATAACAAGAGTAAACTCACCATGGACTGATCTTCATAAGGGGAATTGGCGCACACGTGAAAAAGACAGTGAGGAGGAGGAAGGATTTCCTGCCCCAGACATCAGAGAGAGCACCAATCAGTGGGGCACTTAGAAAGGAAAGCAGACCCTAAGACAGACAGACAGGATGACAGAGAGAAATCCCTCAGTCAAATTCTGATTGTCAATAGCAAGAGCTTTTGACAACATCATCTAAAGATAGAAATATGAGGAGACAATCCACTCCTATTTTCTACAAGCAGGCAATATTACCAAAACAGAACAGCTTTTTAAACTGCTCACATCCTTTTAGGGAGAAAAAAAAAAAAATCCTCGACCAGTTAGACGCTGCTAAACAATTCAATTACTTCCCGTTCTCTGCAACTGCTCAGCCTGCAGCTGTGGTCTTCCCAGGCATGCCTGTGCAGCGGGGAGTCACCGTGCCAGTGCCTAAAAAGATGCTGGCACAGCTCCATCACTTTAACATCTGCTGCAGTTTTAGGGAAAGCCTTTTCTTTTAGATGGAGACAAGACAGATCCGATGAGATGCAAAGGCCATTAAGCACAAATAAAATTGTTCAATGCTTTTCAACATCTTTCAATCCCGAGACAGGCAGGGAAGAGCCCTTAAAGTGTACATGGGAGTGCCCAACTCGCATTGAAGCAAACCTCTCTAGGGCCATTTTCTGAGATCCTCTTGCCAGAGCCAGGGCCTAACGAACCTTTTTGCCACATTCCCAAGCTAGAACACATGGCTACTGCTTGTTCGCTCTAATTGCCTCCGATTCTGCTCTGGGAAGGCTGGTCTAGTCCAAACTTACCATGCCACAGCATACTCCCCACCTTCTGTCCTGGGGAGAGCCCACTAAGGCCTGCTTAGTTCCAACTTCTATTACTGATATAAGTTCAGACGTCATCGATTTTTTGTTATGCTCCAGAATATGGATACAGGGCTGATCTCATGCTGATTAGAATACTTCCAGCTGAAACACACAGCTGTTATAGCCCCAAACCCACACTGCCAAGCAGCACATTGTTAATACGATTCAGTAAAATCAACTACACAAGCTACCCGCTATCTATGCTCTCTCAATTCTTCATTTTGCATTAGGTTTGCCAGTAGTACTCCAAACTGAAATATGAACATCTATCTGTCAAATACAGGTTGACATCAGCAAGTGACACGGATTATAATGGCTTGCCACTTCTTGCACTGATCGCAGATTTAAATGAAAGCCTGGAAGGAATATTCCTTACCTTGACTCCATGAATCAGGCCATTCATCAAGAACGTATGCTGAGGAAAAGTCTGGTGTAACACCTAGGAAACAACCAAAACCAAAACAAAAACACACAGAGCTAGTAACTTCTGCAGAATTTCCATAAGCACCTGACAGCTAGATGCCTGGAAGACCACAGAAGAGGGAAAGTGGGATACACTACCAACGATGCCACTGCCGTACCTATGTGAGGAGCTCTACCTCCCCTCTCCAACATGGGCAGCCACTTCCTTTAATACTTCACAGGTCTATAAGTTATTCCAGCACACTTGGGCAAGGCTAAGATAGTCTGAAACCTGCCTTTCTCCATCCCTGCACCATCTGATTTCCCTCTGTTTTTACTTCATATGACCACATAACTTTTCTGCTCTTCTCTCCCCGTTTTGTACTGTCTATATTTGCATTTCATACTACTGAGCTAATACTATATTTCTAAATGCTTTTGCATAAACAAAGTCTCCTTTTGCGTAGTTATCTAGATATCAGAGATCAGGTCAAAAACAGGCATGGCACATTAGACTTCAATGTCAGCTGGCATACCACCACCAGAAAATGAATTTAAAGAGCTGAGAATTCTTCCTGAAGTTGCCAAATCAGAAGTTTGCAGCTCGTTAATGAAAGGCAAATGTCCAAGAGGAGATTTCAAGTTTCTTTAATAAAGCTATCCCTCTGCACTTAACTTACTGTGAAGTTGCCTATGCTGCCTGTGTTAATCATAACTCAGTCAAGTCCTGAATGACTTACTGGTGGACTCTCCTAGGACAAGCATAACTTGGCGTAGCAAGTAACTGCCAGGAAATTGCCTCTGTGCTTTGACACCCCAGACAATGATGGTGGTAGCTCAACAAAAATCTATTTTATCCCTAAATAAGTCAGTATAGGGTAAATGGTGCAGTCTTCAGCTAAAAAGTCAAAGCTTTGCTCAACTTTCTTTCATTAAGCTCCCACTAAGCACTTTTTTGTTTAATACCTGGAAAAAAGAAAAGCAATAAGAGACAGTAAACTACCAGTAAATTCTAGTAATTTAAGGTCATATCTTTCACTCCTGCTTTCTTGAAATCCTCCAAAAGCTTTCAAAAATCCAACTCATGCTTTGCTCCAAGCTAAGCTACAATAATTAAGAAAATAAATGCCCAACTTCATAAAAAATTACCATAGCTCCAGCTTTTTCAGATACAAACCATTACATCTTGGTTCCTAATTCCTCTACTCCAAACGCCTATGTTAAGATCTTTACCCTTGCCAACCCAAGGTGAACTCTAGTCTACAAGAACCAGTATTATTCCCAGGGAAACTTACCGTTAGCATCGGTGTGGTCAGCAGCCCCCAGGCAAAGAACTCCAGGAAAATAACCACCACGGCATGGTACACGCTGGGCTCTCCAATCCCCTGTCGCTGCGAAACAGAGCTCCGTAAATAAAATAAATAAAATAAAATAAATAAAATAAAATAAATAAAATAAAAACGTATCCTGATCCACGACAGATCGGAGATGTGTGGTGGGATGCTGAAGCGTCAACTTTGACCTAAACCATTCCCGAGGTTACTCTGTGCTGTCTAGTGTATGTAAGCTCACGCTGCAGCATCAATCTGTCCAAGGTCTACCAACACATGCCTCTCCTACAAAGCTGACTGTTTTCAATTTTTTTACCCAAGAACTAGTATCTTTGATACCAATATGCTTTCTCTAAGCATGACCAAACTTACCATCCTTTCAATCCTTGCCTTAAGTACTTCAAAATGAAACATCTCAATTCTCTGCATATCCTGACAGCAGGATGTGCAACACCCCAGAGAAGGCTCTGGGAGCTTCGGAAGGCAATTTTACTCCTCAGCACCAGCTCCATCTACCCAGCATGGTGGGAAAGGCACAGTCCTTGGATCAGCTCTTAAAAAACCCCACACCTCAAGGCTTTGCCTATCTTTCTCTCCATAAAGATTTCTCATGGCGCTTTCAGGGCAGCATTCGTTCTGTCACATTTCCAAGTGCCAAATCTCAGCTGCTAGCCCAGGAGGTTTTCTCCAGCCATGCAGGAGACATCTGCATAGTCATGAGCTCACAAGGAAAACAAATTGCCAGGGACAGGGATGAAGCGCACAAGTTTCAGCTAAATTACATCAGGGAACCGCACAGGCCAAACATTTAGTAGCACACTGTGCTGTTCCACAGGAACCCATTTCTTGTATTAGCAAACCACATGATCTGAACTCACCAAGAAGTATAGTCTAGCCCTGATACATTACTAATAAAACCACCTGAAATGTCTGCAATTCCAGCAGTTTAGATAGTTTCCAGCAGTTTGAAGAGTACCAAGAAGTTAAAAAAACTTCAATCAGCTGCACAAATCTCACATCCAAAGGGATATTGGGTTTGGTATGGGAAACCTCAAATTCACAGGCATTTCTTCTAGGCTAAGAGAATGGGCTTCTGTATTTATTTCCTCACAGCTGACTAACATTTCTACACTGTGCTCTTGAGATACAAATAATTTAATGGACCAGACCAAAGATGTACCTGTATCAGTATCCTGCCTCCAGCATTCACTACTGACAGATTCTCAGGGACAGGAATTCAAGAAATTTGGCATGTGAAGAGCCATCTTTTACCCAGCACATCCTCCCAGGTTTTGACAGAATAATACACCCTTTCAGATAACTAATACAGCTATAAGTTATTTCAAATATAACAGAAGGCAGCAAGAGACTTTATTCTGCTGAAATGTTTATGGTCACAGAATCTATTATCCCGCAGACAGGCTAAGTCTGCTTAAAAAACAAATCAACAGCATCAACATGAGAGGCACCCTACCCGAGGGGGACACGGTCATTAAAAGAAGTCAGTTTCATTCCATACAAATGAGATAATGTTTTGTAGCAGAGGGAGAAGCCCCAAGGCAGCACGAAGCCAGTAATTAAGAGCACAGCTACCATTACCCACCTTGCTCCACAAAGCAGCCCTCTCCTCTTCCTTTCACCATCCCTCTTTACACTCTCAAGCAGTTAAACATTTCTATCACATGACTGCAACAAAATTAACAGCCGATCTCTCTTTACAGAGTAGGTCCAGATCTAACCTGTTCACAACTTAACGTCACTCCTTCCACTTACCAACCTCCTAATTGCGTTAAGACTCCTTAAACAATTTAGGACAGCTAATCTCCTTCAGAGCAAGCGGACACCCTACTGAACCACTCCTCTAGAGGATGCAGAGCTCCTACTGCAAAATAAAAGGATGCTACAGAAAAAAGGTAAAAATGTGCAAAAGGACAGGCCAGCACCTCATGACTGGAGCTACTTTCTCTCAAGAGAGCAAGCCCAGAGGGAAAGAGCTTGCAACCATCTCAAGGTCGGGTGCACCCACTTCAAAGCTGTCTTTGTATAGGCATGACGTCGCCACCAGCACTACCTGGAGCCTCTCACAGCGCTGCTCTCCTCCCACAGTAAAGAACTGCTCTCAAAAGATGTAAATACTTTACACAGCTTTGAAGGTAGTCTGTCATCCTCAAAGCGAGTATTAAACGTCAGCGTTGACGTCTCATGACTAGTGAATACGTGCACCCAGTGCAACAGGGAATCGGACCACGAAGCCTGTCTGGAGGAGGGCAGCCTCACACCCTGAACGAGGGCAGAGCCGCACTCCTCCACGCTTAGGGGAGACCGAAGGCAGCGGGGCTGTCAGCAGGCACTGGAGCTCCTGGCACACCCGGGGCAGCCGCGGCGCTGCTCCGGTGCCTGGCACAGCGGCCGTGCCCCTGCCTGCCCGGCGCCGCGGGGAGGAGACAGGAGGAGGGCAGCACGCCAGCCCGCCGAGCGGCATCGCTGTTGGAGTGAGACCTCATCCCGGGCCCGGCCTCCACCCCGCTGCCTGCAGCTTGCCCTGCCCCGGGCCGCAGCCTCAGCACGGCGCGGCCTGCCCCGGGCCCCACACCAGCCTCTCGCACCCCACACTCCCGCCCAGGCCTGGCCCCGAAGGCCCCACTTCACAGCCACGCATCTGCTCACCCCGCTCCCGCCCCCACGCTGCAGCCCCCAGCCCCGAACCCGGCCCCCACCCACCCGGGGCCCTCAGCCCGGCAGCACGGCACCCAGGCCCGGTACCGCGCTCCTGCCCATCCCGCGGCGCCGCTCGCGCCCCCGGCCCCTCACACCGCGCCTCAGGCTCCAGCGGCCCCGGCGGCCCCTCGGGCCTCCCCGGCCCCCAGGCCCCCGCGCTCACGCCGGCCCCGTCCCGAATGACGATCTTCTTGGCCAGCAGGACGCTGCGGTTGAGCCGCTTCTTCTTCTTCTTCTCGCCGGTCATGGCGCCGCCAGGCCGCTGCCGTTCGTCGGCCTCCGCGGCTGCCCCATCCTCCCTGCGGCAGGCCGCGCCGCGCCCAGCCCGAGCCCGAGCTCGAGCCCGGGCCCGGACCCGGACCCGCACCCGCACCGGGCGGGGGAGCGCCGGGCCCGGGGCTTCCGGGCGCGGGGGCGGCGCCGCGGGGCGAGGGCGGTGGCCCGGCTCGCAGCAGCGGCGGCGGCGGAGGGCGGCCCGCCCGCAGGCCCCGCCCCGCGGCCAGCCCCGCCCCAGTCGCCCGGACGACGGCGCTGACGGGCACTTCCGGCGCCCAGTTCTTCGCCGCCGTGCACTTCCCCATCGCTCCCCATTGGCTGATCCTCCTGTTACTGGACGGCCGTGCTGGCCTCTGATTGGCTGAGAGAGGCAGGGGCGGAAGCGAGCGGCGCTGCGCGTTCTCTTCCGGCAGGCTGGGAGGACGGAGCCGTGACGTCACGACACCTGCCGAGGGCACGAGAAGACGTGGTGGGCGGGGTCGCTCCGCGCCAGTGCCGTCGCGGCGGAGCGCGGAGCATGCCGGGACGTGCCGGTCCTCCCCTGGGCGGCCTTTCCGGTCGCCTGGCATCGCCTCCTTGTCGCCCGCCCCGGGGCGGTGGTGCCGGCAGCGCCCCAGGGCCCGGGGCCGCCGCGGGGGAGGCGGGTGACCGGCTGCTGCCCCGTCCCCTCATTAACGGAACCAGACCTGGCCCGCCGCAGCGCCGGCCAGATGGGCTGACACCGAGGGCTCCGTGGGGAGCGGCCCTGCCCCTACGGGGGGACGTCGGTCGCAGCCTGAGGTGGTGCTGGGCCTGGGGCGGCCCGGCAGGCTGTGTGCGGGCAGAGCTGGGCAGCCGCGGGGCTGGGGTTCCGCTGCCGGCAGTAATGCCTGAACCGGCAATGGCGGGTCAGCTCGGCACGTCCGGGCGTTTCCTGCTCGGCATAGCGCGGTCTCTGTGTCCTGCAGCGGCTGCTGGGCTGGTCTGGAGGCAGCGGACACCGCTCGTCGCTGCCCAGCTAAGACATGTCACCGCTGCCCGCCCCCGCTTTCCTGCCCAAAGTTTCCCTCTTGCTACAACCTGACTGAGCCCCCTTGTTGCGTGGCTTTCGAAAGCTTTACGTTTCTTCTGGTTTCCACAATGAATCTAAAACCAGGCATGTGTCGAGGCCCTGCTTCCTCCGTGCTCTCCCACCCAACGGCCTCTGTCTCCGGACAGAGCTGCCGTCTCTCTTCCCCCCTCCCGTCGGGGCTTATTTTGCCCGGCTTGCAATCACCGCAGGCGCTCGGGCGGATGGACAGCGAATGGCAGCTCTGCTCTGCTGTCTGCTCTCCCGGCCGCTGCGCTGGCGTACCTGCAGGCGCCTGCTGGCTGGAGCAGGAGCTGGGCTGGGGGAAGGAAGGTTGAACAGGGACCCACGGCCACCCCCGAGCTGGTGGCACAGGAGGCTGCTGAAGGGTTGTCGCGGCACCACCGCAGCCCCGCTCAGTGCCAGACTGGTGGCTCTGCCCTCTCAACGCCGGTGTCGCAGCCGGCTTCAGTCAGGGTAATTCCAGCCAAGCGCCAATCCCAGCCCTTTCCCTGAGCCTGATGCCAAGGGGAGCTGGGGAGGGGGCAGCTGGGCCTAGGACCGCAGTGTGGCCGCCGGTGCTGCGGCAGGAGAGCAGTACCCGTGTTGGCACCACTGGTGAGTTGCTCACATGCTTGGCTGTGTGTGCACATGTTCTCCGCTAATTAATCCTTCACAGATTGGAGAGCACTTGATGTTGATTCCCCTAATGCAGTGCCAGAGGTGTAAGGAGATTAATTAGGCACAGTTTAGAAAAATTATGCAAATTGGGTGCCACTGGGGAGTGGCAGTGCAGGGATCAGCCCTGCTCACCCCCTC
The DNA here is from genome assembly GCF_964289735.1 of Phaethon aethereus. Classification (NCBI taxonomy): domain Eukaryota; kingdom Metazoa; phylum Chordata; class Aves; order Phaethontiformes; family Phaethontidae; genus Phaethon; species Phaethon aethereus. The sequence goes on from NC_138602.1 coordinate 5,855,993, forward strand.
CCCGGCTCGAGTTGGCCACTCCAGCAGCATCGCTCGGCCTGGGGGCTGCTGACCGGCATGCATGTGTGACCAGGGCTGGCCAGGGAGCCTGGAGGGATCTGGTGGCGGGGCAGGACACTGCCCTGCGGAGTGGTGGTGTGACGAGATGCTGCGGGGCTCCCCCTTGCCCACAGAATGCCCAAGGCTGTGATCCAGCTTTTATTTGCTGAGGCTTTCCTTTAAGTAATGATTAAAAACAGCCGGGGGAAAGCCCTTGAGGTGAAGCTAACTCTCCTGAGCCTGACAGTGGTGGTAAACGAGATGAAAATAATCCCCCAGCTACCAGGGACTTGTGCAGGAGAAGGGAGCAGCTCCATCTCCCCAGGGCTGCAGGCAAACGCGCTGCTGCGGTGGGCACAGGGCCAGCGGGGGCTGCTACTCTGCACCCAGCTTTGCTCCAGGGCAGCGGGTCCTATCCCGCACCATGGGGTGCCTGGTCCCGTCCCCACGCCACAGGATGCCCGTGGTCCCCAGAGCACTTTGCACATGGCATGGGGTAAAATGGCCGTGCCCTCCACAGGGACCCGGCGCCTTCCCTCTGGCCGACCCCCAGCCCCTGGGAATGTGTGCCCAGAGCTGCCCACACCGGGCAGGGACCTGGAGTCCCTGCCGGGCCCTCACTGGAGCCGCCTCGAGAGCACGGAGGAGCCTGACTTGTTCCAGTGCTCTGCAGCGATTTAAAAACAAAACCGAGGAGGGTGAAGAGAGGAGAGAGCAGAGAAGCGGTTCCTAATATGGCAACAGCAAATGTAATTCTATTACCTTGATTTATTGATCGCACTTAGAGCAATTACTGGCTTTCACCCCATCACCTGCCAGGGAGCTGGAGACAGAGAGGAGAAGGCAAGACAAAGGCGGCCGCGCGTTGCGCAGGGCACGGCCGGTCTCTGGGGAGGCTCCGGTTTTGTTTGTGCCGCTCGCATGGGGGGAGAGCTCCTGCCCGGCTGCGCGGAGCAGGCCCGCAGCAGCATCGCCTTTGCAGGCAGGAGCGTGGGGTGGCTTCCACCCGGTCGAGGAGGCTCCTCCAGAAGCTGGAGCCAAGCGCGTCTGCTCTGCAAAAAGCCTGTGATGGCAGCACCGCAGGGACGGAGCCCCGGCGTTAGGACTTTGGCAACGGGGGGGTGCGGGGCTGGCGTGGGCTGGGGAAAGACGAGGGCCCCCAGGGTGCCAGTGTGGTGGGGCAGCTGCAGGCCCCGCGCTGGGCCAGGGGGTGGGTTTCAGCTGTGCGTCCCTCGCCCCGTGGCCCCTCGCCCCTCTGTGCCCAGCCAGCCTGGAGCCAGCCTGCAGCAGGGGAGTCGGCATCAGCGGCAAAGCCCTGGGAATGCCAGGGCAGAGGGTGAACTCAAAAGGAAGCTGCAGCTCCGGGCTCGGTCCCTGGCTTTGCCAGGGCTGCGCTGGGCAGCTGGTGTGAGTCGTGCTGGAGCATCGCCCATCGCCTCGCAGGGACGGGGCTCACACCCTCTGCCAGAGCTCAGCTCCCGCCACCCTGGTGCAGCAGCAGGAAACCCCAAAGGGAGACCCCAGCTCTGTCCGCACCAGCCCAGCAGCATCTCACACCAGGGGGTCACACATGGCCCGGACCCTCTCTGAGCCCTGCAGTGAGCAGGATGCTGTGGGCTGGTAGCAGGCTCAACAAGAGGCCTGAGTCCTTTGAATCGCTGGAAAAAAGCAGCAGCCCCAGGGCTGGAGGAAGGGCGAGTTACTTGACTGAGGTCAGAAAGTCCCTTTAAGTTGGTTTTTTTTTTTTTTCACTGCTTGCTGCAGATACTGGCAGAGAAGCAAGAAAATGATCATGCTTTTTACTGCCTGAGCCCTCCAGACAGATACAAACAAGCGGGAGCCAGACCTGGCTCTGGAGGCAGATGAAATCAGTGAACAAGACCACTGCGCTGGGAGGCAGCGAAATAGGGCAGCCCCCGTTGTGCAGCGAAGCCTGGCAAAGCCTCCCACACCCCCGCCTCCCAGCCAGCCCCGGGCTCCCTGAAAACGCTTCCCAGTGATGAAGATGCAGAAAAACGAGAAAATGTCCCTGCTGTGGGTGAAGGCAGTGGCCAGGGGCTGCTGGCCCTTTCCAGAAGCTGCCTGCCCACCACTCAAGCTAATTACAAAGCAGGAGCAGGGAGCAGCCAAGCAGCAGCCTTAGGGCTCCCAGGGGGAAGGCAGCAGCCCCCCCCCCCCCGCTCCACTGCCCCCCAGCCCGCTAACCCCACAGCGCCTGCAGTGAAGGCGGGGAACCCGCGGGTATGGTGATGGGCTCCAGCCCCGGAGCGCGCCCGGGGGGCTCCGGCGCAGCCATGGGCCGGGGCGAGCGGGTTTGGACCAGGCTGCAGGGCAGAGCGCGAGCGGCCCCGTCCCCACGGGCTGCGTTTGCGGGGCACAGGGACATGGCGGGGGCAGCCCCAGCGTGGGGGCCGCAGGGCCGTGCCCGGAGGTGGGTGGGCTGGCACAGGCAGCCCGGGCTGCACCGAAAAGAGCTCGGCCGGCCCCGGCCCCCGCCGCCCCCAATGCCGGGACCGCGCCTGCCCTTTCGGGGCTCCCGCAGCCCCCGCTGGTGGCTGGGGCCGTGGGGCACAGGGCGGCTGGGGCAGCCGGGGGGTGCTGGGGGGCGAGAGGCGGTCCGCGGGTGCTGGGGCGGCCGCGGGCGCAGACTGGCCGGGGGGGCGGAGGATGCGCTGGCGGCCGGGGGGGCCGAGGGGGGGACCGGGGCGGGCGGCGGAGCGCTCGCACCATGACATCAGCGCGGCGCGGCCCCGGGGGAGCGGGCGAGGGGCGGGAGCCGGCGCGGCGGCGGCGGCGGCAGCGGCGAAGCGGAGCGCGGTCCCGGGCATGCTCCCGGAGCCCAAGTATGACCGCTTCCGCGACGAGCCGCTGACCGCCCCCATGCCGTCGCCGGCCCCGGGGCCCTGCCCCGCGGCGGGCGAGGAGCCCGAGCCCGGCACCACCTTCTGCGCGCTGCTGCCGCGGATGCCGCAGTGGAAGTTCCCCGGCCCCGCCGGCTTCCTCGGCCGCGGCCCCGCCGGCGCCGGCCGGGAGCTCTCCGCGCCGGCTCGGGCGGGCGGCCCCGCGGCCGCGGGGGCCCCCTCGGCGCTGGCCGCCGTGCTGGGCGCCTGCGAGCCGCTCTGCGCCGCGCCCTGCTCGCTGCCGGCCGGCGGGCGGCCGCGGGGCGCGGCGGGGGCGGCGGGGCGGGCGGCGGCGGCTCGGCCGGGCGGGGAGGAGTGGAGCCGCAAGGGCAGCTTCATCCGCAAGCCGGCGCAGGGCTGGCTGCACCCCGACGAGCGGGTGCTGGGGCCCGGCGTCTCCTACATCGTCCGGGTAAGTCCCGCCGCAGCCGGACCCCGGCGCGAAGCCCCCGGCCCCACGCGCGTCCGGGGCAGCGGGGGGCCGTGGAGCGCCATCGCCGCTGCCGGGCCGGGCCTCGGCGGGTCCGCCCGCTCGCTCCCCGCCCCCGATGGCTGCGGGCAGAGCCCCCGCCGAGGGCTGCGGCCGCATACCCAGACTCCCACGGGACCTGCCGTGGGACGCGCGTCGCGGGAGCCCGCGGTGCCGTGACCGCGGCCAAGGGGACGTGGTGGGGATCCAGTCGGGAGGGTGTCGTGGGCAGCCGCCCCCAGCATGCGCAGCCTGCGGCCCCTTCACCCCATCGCGGGCAGCGCGGTCCCGTTATGCTGCCCACGTTCTCTGGTATGGCCTGGGAGGGCCGGCACAGCCTCCCGAACTGGCCTGGGACGGGACAGGGGCCGGGGCCGCTTTCTGTGCCAGGGAACCTGCCCCAGGACCCAGCGGCAGCCAGCACCTCCCAGGGTGGCACAAACCATAGCACACAGATGAGTTTGTCAGATCTCAGCGTGGAATCTGGGCATGTGAAGGGGCATTTTGGGGTGGAGGTTGAAAGGGTGCCATGCGTTGAGGTGAGAGCTTTTGAAGGGGCCCTTCTCACTGACACCTGGCTCCTGCGCTCTTCATCGCCTGCCCTGGGGCTGGTGGCGGCCAGAGGAGGCTGCTCTGACTGTATGTTGTCCCCCCACAGTATATGGGGTGCATCGAGGTGCTGCGTTCCATGAGGTCCCTTGACTTCAACACTCGGACACAGGTCACCAGGTACAGCCCCACGGTCCTGCTCTCCCGCACCCCAATGCCACCTGGAGCCCTCGGCAGCCCTGGGCGCTCCCCATCCCCTGGGGGCCTGTGGAGAGGGGGGAACACGGAGACGGGATCTGGGGGAGCCCTGGCCCACGGGATCCGCCCTGCACGCAGGGACGTCGATGAAGGGCACTGCCGCGGATCAATGGGTGGAAAGAGGAGAAGGGAGGTGGCCCCAGACAGGATTACGTACCGTGGGCCCATGACGTGGGGCAGCGCTGCGGGGACGCTGTGGCGCTCAGGGCTGCGCAGGCTGATGCCCCCAGACCCTGCGGAGCCACAGGCGGGGAGGTGGCTGGGAAGGGGCTGGAGGTCTGCAGCAATAACCCAGCCGGGGACCGTGGCTTGCAGGGAAGCCATCAACAGACTGTACGAGGCGGTCCCGGGCGTGAAGGGCATCTGGAAGAAGAAGGTGAGTTGCCACCCAGCCCATCCTTGCCTGGGCTCCTTCCTGGGGTGAGCCGGGACTGTGGGACAGGGCACCGGGGGTGCCTGCCCAGTTTGTGGGGCAGAACCTGCGGTCTCTTGGGGCATCCCTGTTTGCCTCCACCCCAGGAAACATGGTCCCAAGGGGCTCCATCACCCACCTTCATGCTCCTCCTCCCATCAGGCTCCCAACAAAGCCCTCTTCTCCATCCTGGGCAAGAGCAACCTCCGCTTCGCTGGCATGAGCATCGCTGTCAACATCTCTGTTGATGGGCTGAACCTCATGATCCCCACCACGCGCCAGGTGAGAGCCATCCCCAGGGATGTGGCCCCAGCACCTGCCACCTCCCAGCCCTCTCCCTCCCGCTGCGAACCAGGGAGCTGGCGGCCCCCATGCTAATGCCCCCGCGGGCCATGTTCCCCCCGCAGATCATCGCCAACCATCACATGCAGTCCATCTCCTTCGCCTCTGGCGGGGACACGGTGAGGCACATGCACCCCAGCCCTCCCCCGGCTGCGGGGACAGGGGCAGTGGGACAGGGGCAGCCTGGTCCTGGGGCAGTACTTGGGGCTGGGGCCAAGCCCGTCCCCTCGTCCCAGCGGCCCCAGCCCTGCTCCCTGCATGGCAGCGAGACATGGGCCCTGAGCTCCCCGTGTGCCCCCAGGACACCATGGACTACGTCGCCTACGTCGCCAAGGACCCCATCAACCAGAGAGGTGACGCTGGCCCCCACCCCCCGGGAGCTCTGCAGAAGAGGAGGGATGTGCTGGGGGATGAAGCCTGGAGGAGGCAATCCTTCGTGGGGGGCATGAGGGGCGGCTCAGGGTGGTCCCAGAGGGGTGATGGGAGCACAGGAGAGACGCTCGAGCCATCTGCCCCCGTCTCTCCGCAGCCTGCCACATCCTGGAGTGCTGTGAGGGGCTGGCGCAGAGCGTCATCAGCACGGTGGGACAGGCCTTCGAGCTGCGCTTCAAGCAGTACCTGCACAGCCCCCCCAAGGTGGTGGTACCCCCGGACAGGTAGGGGGGCCAGGACTCTGCTGCAGCCCCGCATCCTGAGCACGTCCCTGGCTGGGGGTTGCTCTGGGAGCCCCCGTCCCTGCTGGGTGTGGGGAGGGCTCCAAGCCAGGTGGGGTGTCCCCAGCTTGCCTGTCCCCACTGCAGAGTGCTGGGTGCGGAGGAGTCAGCCTGGGGGGAAGATGAAGAGGCGGCCGAGCACGATTACTACAACAGCATCCCCGGGAAGGAGCCACCCCCGGGCGGGCTGATTGACTCCCGGCTCCGGCACGGCACAATCCTGGGCCATGTCCGCACTCAGCCCTCCAGCTCTGGCCCCCCCAGCCAGGTGAGCACCTGGAGCCACTGCTGGCCCTGCCGTGGAGGTCCCAGGCAGGTGCCCGCTGACACCCTCACTGTCTCCTCTCCCCAGGGTGGGCTTGCAGCCAGGCGAGAGCAGAGCAGCCAGCCAGGGCCACCCTGGGACCTGGAGAGCCAGGGTGGGTACCACCGTGGAGGGGACCCTGGGAACTGTGAGCGGGGGTCCCCACAGTTCTGCCCTGCATGGGCCAGCGGTGATGCCCGGTCCTCGCAGGCCAGCCGTGCGATGGGTACCTGCAGGCGGACGGCCACCCCCTGGGGCCGCAGGAGTACGAGGAGCACATGTACGTGAACACGCAGAGTCTGGACGCCTGGGAACCGGAGGCAGTGGCTCGCGGGTTGCCAGAGGAGAGTCCCAAAAAGGACCTATTTGATATGAGTAAGCCACTGCACGGGGGGGTGTCTGGCACAGGACCTGCTGCAGAGGGGCCAAGCTGTGCTGGTGGGCTGCCCAGTTGCGTGCCACAGCCCCGGTGGTGCCTGCGCTGGCTGAGCCCGTGCTGAGCGCTGGGGGCCATAGCCGGTGCCCATCCTCACCCGCCCTTGCCAGGGCAGCAGTGCTGTCCTGAGGGCAGGGCTGCCGGTGGGCACCCCGTCTGCCCGCCCTGCCTGGTCCCATGGAGCGGGAAGCTGTGCTGGGGCAGGGGGGCAC